>NC_073389.1:1332500-1625000 GCF_028641065.1 Leucoraja erinaceus | reverse complement strand
ACAAAATTCTTAGGGGTTGGACAGGCTAGATGCAGGAAGATTGTTCCCGATGTTAGGGAAGTCCAGGACAAGGGGTCACAGCTTAAGGATAAGGGGGAAATCCTTTAAAACCGAGATGAGAAGAACTTTTTTCACACAGAGAGTGGTGAATCTCTGGAACTCTCTGCCACAGAGGGTAGTTGAGGCCAGTTCATTGGCTATATTTAAGAGGGAGTTAGATGTGGCCCTTGTGGCTAAGGGGATCAGGGGGTATGGAGAGAAGGCAGGTACGGGATACTGAGTTGAATGATCAGCCATGATCATATTGAATGGCGGTGCAGGCTCGAAGGGCCGAATGCCCTACTCCTGCACCTAATTTCTATGTTTCTATGTTTCTATGTTTCTATGACTCTGAGGAGAAATGAGGTAAGTAAGGATCATTTGTTGCAAGTGCACAATGTCCCGAATTGGCCAACATGAGTGCATAAGTGACAGAGGCAGATACAATAGCAAGACATATGAAGGCAGTGTATAAAGAGATACAAACCACATGCAGCTAGGTAGGATTCATTAGATTAGCATCATGGTTGGTTTATACATGGTGGGACAGAGGGCCTGGTCCTGTGCTTTATTGTTCTACATCCTATGTTCTAACCTCAATCTATGCATCAGGTGTACATAGAAGCCTTGTAGAAATGAAAGAAGGAACATAGCACCTCAGAAACGACTCACTCCCTCATCCTGTCCCATCAAGCATTTTTGCCCCGTTGGGGACTGCATGATTCACACATTGGCCTAATCATTCGTCAAAATTCTGGAAAGAAGACAAGTCACAGTCAATACTATGGGACTGAAATAGAAGAAGAAATAAGGAAAATCTATTATCATATGAATGCAGTGGAATTACACTAAGTATTTCTTTACATTTTTTTATCATCAAATGTGGGGTCTAAATCTCAGTTTTACATAAAAATGGATGACAACACTTCAGCTGAGGCAGATAAAAATGCTGGAGAAACTCAGTGGGTGAGGAGGCATCTATGGAGTGAAGGAATAGGTGACGTTTCGGGTCGAGACCCTTCTTCAGTCTGAGTTTCTCCAGCATTTTTATCTACCTTCGATTTTCCAGCATCTGCAGTTCCTTCTTAAACACTGCAGCTGAGGGTGACTAAAGCATGGAGGGTGTGTTTGTAATTTAGAGACCTGGACTACTTATACAGAGACAACAGTTCAAATTCCATCATGGCAGCGGTGGATTTTATATTTAGTTAACAGAGTAAATCCAGAATTAAAAAATATATATATTCGAGAAACAATGCCCAAGAAACGATGTGAGTGTTATGAGGAGCAACATCTGGCTCACTCAAGCCCCATCTTCTTACATCACCTAAGCAAGTGTATGAGACCGCAGACCTGAGTTTCAGCAGCACCAATGCTGCTCATATCTAGAAATTGATCATAAAAAGGTTGAAGTCATCGTCAGATAGCAAGGGAAGTTGGGTCTCATTGGCCCAACTCGCCCTTGCCGACCAAGATGCCTCATGGAAGCTAGTTCCACCTGCCCGCATTTGGCCCATATCGCTAGAAACCTTTACTATCCATGTACCTATCCAGGTGTCTTTTAAATGTTGTTGTTGCACCTGCCTCAACTACCTCTGCTGGCAAACTTGTTCCACATGCCCACCACCTTCTATGTGAAAAGGTCCTAGCGGTGCAGGCTCGAAGGGCCGAATGGCCTACTCCTGCACCTAATTTCTATGTTTCTATGTTTCTATGTCCTCCGTCAGGTTCTTATTAAATCTTTCCCCTCTCACCTTAAATCCATGTCCTCTAATTCTTCATTCCTCTACTCTGGGTAAGAGACACTGTGCATCTACCCGATCTATTCCCCTCATGGTTTTATACATCTCTATAAGATCACCCCTCGCCCTCCTGCGCTCCAAGGAATAAAGTCATGGCCTTCCCCATTCTTTCCCCGTCTCGCAGGTCCTCGACTCCGGGCAACATCTTCGTAAATCTCTACACCTTTTTCCACATTAATGACATCCTTGCTGTAGCAGGTGAGCAAAAGAGAACACTGTACTCCAAGTGCGGCCCCACCAACGGCTTATACAGGTGTAACATAACATTCATTGCAGAAGAGAATTAGCACTTAGTTTACAGTCAAATTCAACTGGTGATGAGCCTCCAGTCTCTCCTGCCCCATCAGGGTCATGTCTACCAACTGAAATGAATGCAATTGTATTAAAACTGCTCTATGGTTGGCTTCACAGTGTCACTTGTTTGACATCTCTCCCAGAACCAGCGGGCAACTTTTATTTGGTTTTAAAACATATTGATGAGCATAAATGAATGACATCAATGTGTCCATGAACATGTCCTTCATGCATCGGAATACAAAGAACAACGCAGCAAACATTTGGGTGTAATTCATGATAACCAAGAAGAAAACATCTGGAACGCCTAAAAAATACAGATGCTGGAAATCAGAAATGGCAGCAGCAATGCTAGAAACCCAGCAAACCAGTCAGCATCGGTGGAGTGGTACAGCATGAATCTTTCAGCACAATGAACTATCTTCAGTTGCCAGCACTTACACTATCCTCCCCCCCCCACCCTTCAACACCTAATACTGGCTATCTCTACTCCTTCAGCCCAGATGAAGGGTCTTGACCAAAAACATCAATTGTCCCTTTGCCTCCACAGTTGCTGCTTGACCCATTGAATTCCTCCGGCATATTGTTCACTGTTTCACCAGTTGGCAACATATTGAATATTGACACATGTTACAATGAGAATTAAGTGAAATAAGCATGTACATATAATTTCTGAATATTCATTGTTACTTCTTGCTACAATAGATTGAACTGGTTTATTCAGGGGCATTCTGCCTCACCAGCAATCTGTTTAACTGAGGTGAATGGGAATATTTTATATCTAGTGTAAGTATGTACACTGTATAGATAACCAAATAACAGCTATAACTATAACACCCGTCCCTTTACCTCCCCCCCTCGACTCCATCCAAGGACCCCAACAGTCTTTCCAGGTGAGGTAGAGGTTCACTTGCACCTTCTCCAACCTCATCTACTGGATCCTCTGTTCCAGCTGTCAACTTCTTTATATCGGCGAGACCAAGCGCAGGCTTGCCGATCGTTTCGCTGAACACCTCCGCTTAGTCCGTCTCAACCTACCTGATCTCCCGGTGGCTCAGCACTTCAACTCCCCCTCCCATTCCTAATCTGACCTTTCTGTCCTGGGCGTCCTCCATTGTCAGAGTGAGGCCCAGTGCAAATTGGTGGAACAGCACCTCATATTTTGCTTAGGCTGCCTACACCCCAACAGTATGAACATGGACTTCTCTAACTTCAAATAACCCTTGCTTTCCCTCTCTCTCCATCCCCTCCCCATTCTCAGTTCTCCCACCAGTCTTACCGTCTCCGACTACATTCTATCTCAGTCCCGCCCACTCCCCTAACATCAGTCTGAAGAAGGGTCTCTACTCGAAACGCTGTCGATTCCTTCCCTCCAGAGATGCTGCCTGTCCTGCTGAGTTACTCCAGCATTTTGTGTCTAACAGATATAATGTGGTCTGCCCTTTATAATGTGTGTGCCAGAACTAAATGTGTGAAAGGTACCATTCCCTTGCTAAATTACCGCAATGTTACAACAGAATATCTGGCGCACTCTGGTTTCCAATAATAGTAAAACATTACAATCCTGATTTTAATTTGCAGCTCCTGGTTATAAGTGCTCGTGCCAACCCCCTGTTCTTCCACTGGCATTACAGCTCAGAAGAGTTCAAGTTCATTGCTACAATTGTGAGTAAATAGGTTAGACTAAGGAGTCGGACACCAGTTTGGATGGGAAACAGTGGAAGAGAGGTTCAGGCAGCCAACGGTTCATATCCAAACCACAAATCCCAGATTATGGCTTGAAAAGCTTTCAGAATTCAAACAGGCAGCGAAATGGGATTCCATCCTGAGAACATCAGGCGGCTTACAACATGTAGTGTCTGTAGGTTCCTGTGTACCTTCAACTGTGCTAAAACTACAATCTTTGCACAGTTGCATTTTGGTATATCGGACAACCAACAAAGATGACAAATCTGAATATCAGAGTTTGATGAGATGTTAAAATGAACAAAAACACAATTAGACAAGCTGCAACACGGTGAGAGCATGATATTTATTTTGCCAGCATTGTGAAGTGAATAGTTTTAGTTTATTCCAAGTTATCAGAGGAATTCAAGTTGTGAAATATTGTTTAATGCCTTTTCTTTTAAAACCATGTTTGACTCGGGAAAGTACAATTTGATTTGTGCCATCGCGCCAAAGGAAACGTTGCCTTACTGAAGGTTGTGTGTTCGGGAATGCTGAGGTAAATGAGCTGTTACTAACTTGAAGGAGCGAGTTGTCCTTGTTCAGGGGGAAGACCAAATTAAATGACACACTTTGCAGTGACCAACCTTCCAACACAGATGGCTGAGTTTCACAAAGAATGTTCAGACCTGATGGACAGGCACCCTTGACCTATGCCATGTGGCGAATGCTTGCATATACACACAAACTCTGTCATCAGCAGCTGTTTCACCCATTACCACCAGCCCATTGCTAAAATGTGACCATTGGTATCCAATTTTCATGTTTATGTCCCGCAGATTGCAGTTCTATAAACATTTACATTCATGCGACATGTTCCACTTCAGATATCTTTCCTGCGTCGTTAGGTATCAGATACTTTCATTCTCAAAGAGCCTCTTACCATGTTGGTTTAGCCTGGGGTGTATAGTTTTTTTTGTAGGTTGGATAAATAGGATTGAATGTCTATCAGTTGCAAGTTTATTTCAGTATGTGGAAACAAGGTACTGCAGATACTGGTTTAACATAGAAGGATACTAGGTGCTGGAGTAACTCAGCGGGTCAGGCAGCATCTCTGAAGAACATGGATAGATGACATTTTGGGCCGGGACCTTTCTTCAGTAACAGGTTTAGTTACAAGTAATTCAGGTGTAAAGGGGCTGTCCCACTTGGTCGACCTAATTGGCGAGTTTAGAAGAGTTTAGGAGAGTTTGAAAAAATGTCATGTTGAAGACCTCCTTTGACTATGAAGACCTCCTTCAACCTCCCTTCGACTATGATGAAGACTATCTACGACTACCTTCGACTACCCTCGATTACCTATGACTAACATGCCGACCTACTACGACCTACCTCGACTAAACATACGCGTAGAAAAAGTATCGAGTTTTTCCATGGCAACCTTTTTTCACTTGTGGACATTTTTCAGCATGTTGAAAAATACGCCGCGACCTAGCTGAGGCCTCGACTACGCGGGGACGACTCTCGAGCATGAAGGAGAGTTACGAAGGCCTCCTATGATCTCGTGTCGACCATGCTGCGAGTATGAATCGAGGGCAAACTTGCCAGAACTTGCGGATTAGGTCGCCCATGTGGGACAGCCCCTTAACTCCGCAACGGAACCTTGCGTAAGAGTTCTGGGAATCAGTTTTCATAGAACACAGAATAGTACAGCACAGGAACAAGCTCTTCTGCCCACAATGCCTGTGCCAAACTAATCTAATCTTCCTGCACAGATCTATAGCCATCCATTCCTTGCATATCCATTTGCCTGTCTAAATGCCTGTTCAACATCACTATTGTATCAGCTTCCCCGAACAGCATGTTCCAGCCACCTCTTACTGTCTGAATAAAATAAGTCTCCTTGTAAATCTGTTTTCAACTTTTCTCCTCTCACCTTAAAGCTATGCCCTCTGGTATTTGATATTTTCTCCCAAGGAATAACACCAACTACCTACTTTTTCTATGACTCTCAACATTTTATATACCTATAAAAACAATTCAAGTTTGTCCAAGCTTTTCTTACAGCTATTGCTCTCCAATCCAGGTAACATCCTGGTGAATAACTTCTCCAGTCCCTCCAAATCCTTCACAAGCTTCCTGTAATTGCTCACACATTACTCCAAATGTGGCCTAGCCACATTTTATACATCTGTAACATGTCTTCCCGAGTTTTATCCACATTATCCTGACCAATAAAGGCAACTGTGCCGTATGCTTTCTTAACCGTTCTAGTTTAGTTTAGTCTGGTGTAGATATACAGCGCGGAAACAGGCCCCTTAGCCCACCAACTCTGTGCCAACCAGCGATTGCCCGCACACTAACACTATCCTACACATACTTGGGACAATTTACAATTATACCAAGCCAATTAACCTATAAACCTGTAGGCTTATGGAGTGTGGGAAGAAACCAGAGACCCCAGAGAAAAATCCACACAGGTCACGGGGAGAAGGTACAAACTCCGTACAGACAGCATCCGTAGTCAGGATCAAACCCGGATCTTGTGCTGAAAAGGCAGCAACTCTACTGCTGCGCCAACATGCCTCCCAAGCCATATTTACTTCTGTTCCTTCTTTCAGGGAGCTATGGACTTACACCCCAAGGTCACTCATTTCAACAATGCCTTCTAAGGCTCCTGTTATTTCCTGAATACTATGTTCATCCATTTGACCACCCAAAGTGTAAACTCATCAAGATTAAGCTGCATCAGCCATTTTTCACCCATATTTTTTTAATACTACACACCAAGGACCCAAGGACATTGCATGGCCCCTTCTAGCCTTCCTGATTCAATTCTTAAGCTTTTGCCGAAATGCAAGATATGTCAGAGTCCAATTACTTGAATCGGTTCAGCTTCCAATTTTCGTCCAATAAGGAATATCACTGGAGAGGCAGCCTCCAGATGAAAGCAGTTAGTTCAGCTTTCTCTTGCAAAGTTAATCTTGATAAGTGCATTTGAATCTGAATCTGAATCTTTGACAAAATTTAATTTTGCCTTGGTTCAATTTGAACACTCAACGCATTTGAAATTCTATAACCATACATCATGACCATGAAACACACATTACCGCAACCCAGACTAGCACAATATTAAATGTTATTCATGTGGTTGTGTGCACAAGGCTGAGAATTCAGTAACTTCAGGGATTTGCACAGAGTCCATACTGAGTTGAATGCCGAGACAAAGAATTGATAAGTCCACAAGTGATAGGAGCAGAATTAGGCCCATCAAGTCTGATCTGCCATTCTATCATGGCTGATCTATCATTCCCTCTCAACCCTATACTCCTGCCTTCTCCTCATAACCCCTAACACCCGTACTAATCAAGAATCTATCTATCCCTGCCTTAAAAATATCCATTGACTTGGCCTCCACAATGAATTCCACAGATTCGCCTCCCTCTGACTAAAGAAATATTTCTAATGACAATTCCAAATATTATGCCTGCAATCTATATGGATTTGAAACAACACTGTGCCTCACAGGATTCCCCAACCCGTCCAACACTGAACAACACTAGAAATCCTGGCACAGCTGATATTTGGTCCTCTATATACTAGACAAGAGACATTTATTGTCACATGCACCTTTTGGTACAGTGAAATGCGTGGTCACCATCAGCATATGAATAAAAAAGAGCACAGAACACGATAGTCTTTAACATAAACATCCCCACACAGCGGAATCAAGGTTTCCCACTGTGAGAGAAGGCACCAAAGTTCAGTCACCCTCCTCTGTTGTCCTCTGTTGTTCACCCGTGGTCAGGAGGGTCCCGAACCCCTCGCAGTCGCCGCTAGGGGCAGCCCGATGTACAGGCCCGATCGCCGGATGATGGAACTCCGACATCATAACGGTAGAACATTCTCAACGGCTTGGACTTCTGAACCGGCCACTTCCTACCGGAGACTGCGGCTCTCGAAGTCCACAGTCCGAGCTGTGCGGAGATTCAAGCTGGTGGCCCTCGGCAAAGGGATTCCAGGACTCCACCCAAATAGCCTCCCTAGACGAGCCCTCCAATCTATCCTGCCAAAGCACTGCTGTAATATCTTCCCTGACTAGCAATGCAACACCTCCACCTCTTGCCCCTCCAATTCTATCACACCTGAAGCAACAAAATCCTGGAATATTTAGTTTCCAATCACAGCCCTCCTGCAACCATGTTTCACTGATCGCCACAACATCATACTTCCAGGTGTCTATCCAGACTCTAAGCTCATCCACCTTTCTTACAATGCTCCTAGCATTAAAATATGCACATTTAAGAAAACCCCCGTCTCTTATTCTCTGTTTATTTCCTTTTTTTTTCTTTCTCTTTTTGTGCCCGAGTGCTTCCCTTTTCTGCTTCCTGCCTCCCATTCTGTCTACTAGCTTTCTCTATTTGAGTCCCTCGCCCCAACCATTCTAGTTTAAAGTCTCCCCAGTGGCCTTTGCAAATTTCCCCGCCAGGATATTGGTCCCCCTCGGGTTCAAGTGCAACCCGTCCTTTCTGTACAGGTCCCACCTTCCCCAAAAGAAGTCCCAATGATCCAGAAACTTGAATCCCTGCCCTCTGCACCAGTCTTTCAGCCACGCATTTATCCTCCACCTCGCTCCATTCCTACTCTCACTGTCGCGTGGCACAGGCAGTAATCCTGAGATTGTTACCTTTTTGGTCTTTTTCCTTAACTCTCCTCCCAACTCCCTAAATCCTCCCTTCAGGACCTCTTCCCTTTTTTTCCTATGTCATTGGTACCTATATATACCACGACCTCAGGCTCCTCTACCTCTGATTTCAGGATATCTTGGACGCGTTGAGACACGTCCGAGACCTTGGCATCAGGGAGGCAGACCACCATCCTGGTCTCCCGACTGCGTCCACAGAATTGCCTATCCGACCCCCTAACAATAGAGTCCCCAATTACTATTGCCCTCTTCTTTTTATCCCTACCTTCAGCAGTAACAGGGCCGATCTCTGTGCTGGAGGCCCGTCCGCTGTCACTACCCCCGGGTAGGCTGTCACCCCCATCCGTACCCAAACAGGAGTACTAATTTGCAAGGTGTACCGACATTGGAGTACTCACTCGTTCCTGCCTCTGCCCCTTGCCCTTCCTTAGCGTGACCCACATGTCTCTCTCCCGTGGTTTTGGAGTGACCACCTCTCTATAACTCCCCTCTATGACCTCCTCCTCACTCACTCTCCCTGACCAGTTGAGAAACAAAGAGAGGGAAGAATTACATTTCATGTTTTTGTCTCATTCCTTACAATGCTGTGTACTACGGTGATTGCAACTTCTACTGAAGTGTGGGTGGCCGTTGGCTTGCTAGGAGCTCATCTGCCCTTTGACAGGTTTGACAGGTCTTGTTTTTGGTCCTGCTGGGGGTCCACAGCCCCCCCCCCCCCTCCCCCCTCCTGGAAAACCAGGTGAGGGAGACGGTTTAGTCGCCGACTATCCGACCACGGAGCAGGTAGCAGGGGATTACATGGTAACTCCCCCACACCTGACCTGAGCTCGGGGGTCACGTGAATATTTAACTCCATAAGATCAACTTTAGTCAAGTACAATACTGACGGAGTAAGGGTGCCATTCATTAGCAACCTATTTGCACGCATAATTTGTTGCGATCAAGAAAGCTGTTCCAAACAGAATATATTGCTTTATCTGAAACATGTCACTGTTACAAACAGGATGTGGCACAGCATCTTAAACAGTGCCACACTTCTGAAGATAATTTCATGTTGTAACTGTATCTTTAAGTTGTAACAAGCTTAAGAAGATGGGGGTGGACTCCACCTTTATGCAACTACTTGACGGGTCGACCACAGTTTGTTAAGCTGGGTGACTGTGTCTCTGGCACAGTGGTGTGCAATGTTGCAGCCCCACAGGGAACGGTTCTGGCCCCGTTCCTCTTCACCCTGTATACTGCAGACTTCAACTATAAGTCTGACACATGCCACGTACAGAAATATTCAGATGACACAGCGATTGTGGCATGTGTAAGGAATGGACATGAGGAGGAATACAGGGACTTGACCATTGCTTTCTATGCCTGGAGTAAAGAGAACTGTCTCATCCTGAACACAACCAAGACTAAAGAGAATGTTGTTAACTTTGGCAGGTCCAAGCTCCCCCTTCAGCTGGTTAATGCTGCAGGGGCTGACATTGAGGTGGTGCAGACATATAAGTATCTGGGAGTGCACCTTGATAACAAACTGGACTGATCTGTCAACTCTGACTCCCTCTACAAAAAAGGCCAGAGCAGACTATTTTTCCTCAGAAGGCTCAAATCCTTCAATGTGTGTAATGACATGCTGCACATGTTTTACAACACTGTGGTTTCAAGTGTTATTTTCTACGCTGTTGTCTGCTGGGGCAACAGCATTAGTGAAAAAAACAACAAGAAGCTGGTCAAACTGGTTAAACGAGCTAGCTCAGTGCTGGAGAGGAGAGTAGACTCTGGGATGAATGTGCTTGAGATGCGTATGAGGCACAAGGTGCAGGTCATCCTGAAAAACCCTGGGCATCCCCTCCATGTAATTCTGGAGAGTCAACAGAGCACTCAGAACAGCAACCGGCTCCTCTCCCTGCAGCAATGTTACACAATTTTGAGATTTAAAAAATCAATTCTGCAATTTATCCCATCAGATAAAGCATAAAAAGAAGTTTAATTTGACACCTAATTCACTTTCATATCTTCAGTATTAAAAGAGTTATGGCCATTTTCATACTCGGAAATTAGCATCTTGTTCCCTATTGATTTTCCATTGAATTAACACAAAAGCTGTGATCAAGGACAGTCAAAAGCCCATAACTTTATTAAAAATTAAGAGAACTGAAATAAATTTTCGTTATTATAGATTGAAGTATTCTGAAACAAATATTAAACAATCCTACTTGGATGACCTGAAATTAAAGCATATAATTAGTTAGTTACCCAATTGTAGCTAATTCCAACATTCAATTTATAGATCTATACATCTATCCATTTCTTAAGGAAAGATTAACATTTTTAGATAGCCTAAGTGTCCAAAGAACATTCAGACAAGCATTCACAATAAAACATGATTTTTAAATCTCATTGACATTAATGTATAGGCCAAATGGAAGGAATTTAGTGTTCAATTGTTGTAAATTAATAGCCATTTAAATCAGCTTTCGAGTGGGATCGTGTGGAACGCGATGGTTTGGAACATTCGCATTGCGGTGAATTTGTACCCCATATGCCCAGAAAAATACTGCAGGATTTAATGGGCCCCCAAATCAGCTACTCGCAATATAACATTTTGTATAAAGGGATCTTAAGAAGCGCTTTTTAATGTAAAAATAAAAAGCCTACCTTGCGTTGTCCCCTACATGAGATCCGTCCCGTTGGCGGCGATCGCAGGGTTTAGAGGATGATTTTTAACCTACTATAATAATTAAATAAACCAGTTTAGTTTAAAAATAGCTGCAGCGAACTAATGTCGTAGCGATTTTTCGTCAGCAACTAAGTAGGCTGAACAACCTCGATTTCAATAGCCGAGAGAAAATCGCGTTTTAAACCTGCCCCCCTCTCAAAGACGCCAAAATCGCGCACACGGGCAGCGACAGATCTGCAGCGCCGCTGAAGGTAAGTTTTGCAACATACCTACTCCCTGCCCTGTAGAATGGAGTGGTTCAGGAGATCTTTCACCACTGCAGCCATTAGATTTTATAATACTGACCGCTAGGCTGTAGGGGGGGTTGCATTTTTGCATTTTTTAATTTTTAATTGTTAATTATTGGTATTTTTAAGTATTTATTGCTCTCGGGTAGTGTCCACAGTGTATTTTATGTATTTTCTGTCTGCGTTCGTTTTGAATGTGTGGGTTTGTTGGTTGGGGGCTTCTGGACATCTGAATTTCCCTGAGAGGATCAATAAAGTATTTATTATTATTATTATTATTATTATTATTATTATTATTATTATTATTATTATTATTATTATTATTATTATTATTATTACTATTATTACTATTATTTCCCAAATTAAATGTTGTGCTTGGATCAGAATTATACTTGGGATGAGCCTGTGTTTAACTCGCTGAGGGTGTGAGTGGTGTAATACTGGTTCCCCACCTTACAGATCACTTTGAAAGTCAGGCAGCATTTGTGAGCTGATGAAGGTTAGTGAAATAAGGTGGTTTTGCTCTGGTGAACACCAACATCATTAGTCCCTCTGCCGTGTTCCTCATCATTCCTCCACGGACCTCTCCACACACAATCGCTATTGTAGTCTAGCAAATATTTGCCAAGAGTAGTAATAATATTCTTCAGGAAAAAAGTGCCAAATATGATGCAATCAAATGTTCAGTTTCTAATGACATCATTGTTTTGTTGGATTGGATGAAGCATACAAATTGGCAGAATTAAGTGTGTTTTTAAACCACTCGAGAGATTGACCCAAATTGCTGAAGGTGCAGATTGTTACAAATAAACAAGTGTTACTTAATAATGTAACAAATAAATAGTTTATCTAGGATCAATGGTTTATTTAACTAAATAAATTATGGGTACAGAACAAAACAGAGCAAATGACACAATGACGAATGAATGGGGAACTATTAGAGCTTAACAATGTCTGGAAACAATGTACTGCTTGCAAGAGTGAGGGTCCACAGTTTTATCGTTCTCTTTCCGTCTATTAGACAATAGACAATAGGTGCAGGAGGAGGCCATACAGCCCTTCAAACCAGCACCGCCATTTAATGTGATCATGGCTGATCATCCACAATCAATACGTCTGATCATCCACAATCAATACCATCGTTCCTGCCTTCTCCCCATATCCCCTGACTTCGCTATCTTTAAGAGCCCTATCTAGCTCTCTCTTGAATGTTTCCAGAGAGCCAGCATCCACCGCCCTCTGAGGCAGAGAATTCCACAGACTCACAACTCTCTGTGAGAAAAAGTGTTTCCTCGCCTCCATTCTAAATCGCTTACCCCTTATTCTTAAACTGTGGCCCCTGGTTCTGTCCTCTCCCAACATGTTTCCAGCCTCCAGCGTGTCCAAACTCTTAATAGTTGTATATTAAGATTGACCTTGTAAACCGACGCTGCACTCCCTCAATAGCAAGAATGTCCTTTCTCAAATTTGAAGACCAAAACTGCACACAATACTGCAGGTGTGGTCTCACTAAGGCTCTGTACACCTGCAGAAGGGCCACTTTGCTCCTATACTCAATTTCTATTGTTACGAAGGCCAACATGCCATTCGCTTTCTTCACTGCCTGCTGTATCTGCATGCTTACTTTCATAGACTGATGAACAAGGACCCCCCAGATCCCGTTTGTGCTTGACGCCATTTAGATAATAATCTGCCTTCCTATTTTTGCTTCCAAAGTGGACAACCTCACATTTATCCACATTAAACTGCATCTGCCATGCATCTGCCCACTCACCCAACCTGTCCAAGTCACCCTGCGTTCTCATAGTATCCTCCTCACAGTTCACACTGCCACCCAGCTTTGTGTCATCTGCAAATTTGCTAATGTTCATTGTAATCCCTTCATCTAAATCATTAATATATATTGTAAATAGCTGCGGTCCCAGCACCGAGCCTTGCGGTAACCCACTAGTCACTGCCTGCCATTCTGAAAGGAACCCGTTAATCCCTACTCTTTGTTTCCTCCCTGCCAACTAATTTTCTATCCATGTCAGCACTCTACCCCCAATACCATGTGCTCTAATTTTGCCCACTAATCTCCTATGTGGGACCTTATCAAATGTGTTGAGTCTGGACCCATCTTCAGAGACTCAACCCAGCCTGACCTGCTGAGATACTCCACACTTTGTGTTCTGAGCAAGATTCCAGTATCTGCGGTTCCATGTGTCTAACCATTACTGTCAGTGAATATATGATGTTGGCATAAGGGGAAATGCATTCACCTACCCAGAAATGGTTCTGCAGTGATTCTGCATGATGAATAGTTTCAATTTGACCTCTCTCAATCCTTCAAATTTGTGGCAGAGTTTGAAATGGAACTGGTTAGAATAAGGCACACCAAACAATCAGCAGGCTGATGCACCGTGGCTGACAAGCAATCTATAACCCTGTTGGGGATGCCACATGATCAAACTCGGAAACTTTAAATACATATTTTATCTTTGAGTCAAGAAGAAGAAACAAATGCAAAATACAAAGAGATAATAAGTCTTAAACACGCTCATATATCTGCCTAGTTAGTTTATTGGATAGAACTGTCCACTAAGTTTGTGCAGGAAACTCATTGCATAGCCAACAGAGCTTTCAATATCTCTGCCTTGCTGCTGACATTCAAAATGCAAGCCATGTGAATTAAAATAAGTCACATTCATTTTCTCAAGGGATTACAATTGACCCCAGATTTACAAGATTTTTGTTGTTTGCACTTTTCAGTAATGGTCCGTCATTTCCAGAATTACGTCACTAAATTATAAAAATATGCAGCAGAATAAAGTAAAATAAGAGTAATTTAAGATGCAATCTAGAATTGTTAGGATTAAAAATGAAACATTGTGAACCAGCAGCATCATGTGGATGTTAAGCAGGTTTGATGATCGCAATAACACTAATTAAACCAAATATATCTTGCCTTTGATTTTTATATGCTATGGGGAGGAGCTATTTTAATTACCTGTTATACAATTTATGACAAGGAAAACGGGAAGATGGTGCACAAATCAGACAATGAAGTCAGTGAAGCGGAATTCATGCCGTCATTTTCTGGGAACTTGGGACCATAAATCGCAAGCATTGGTTTCAGAGCATCCAAGAAATTTGTCATTTCTTTATTAAAGTTACAATGAAATAGCAAGCACATAGTGTATAATTTTTAAACCATAGATATTGCACCATAAGTGGTTGAATTAGATTATTTGGGCTGGATTCACTTTGTGCATGATTATGAATTATGGATCTTTGCATGGGTTACCTACACGACTGTGTATTTGTGACTTTAACTGCCCCAATATTGACTGCTCAACAAATTGGATTGTTTACTCCACACCTTTGGAGGCAGAGGGGAGATGTGACAGAAATGTAAAATTATGAAAAGCATAGATAGGGTAGACAGTTAGAATTTCTTTTCCCAAAGGTGGAAATGTCAAAGTCATAGCTTTGAGGTTAAAAGAGCAAAGTTTAAAGGAGACATGCGGGGCAAGTTTTTAAACACAGTGGTGAATGCCTGGAACGTGCTGCCATGGGTGGTGGTGGAGGCAGATACGATAGTGCCATTTAAGAGGCTTTTGGATGAGAACATGGATGGTTAGTTTATCATGTCATCAAATGCTGCACAGTCATTGTGGCCCAAGGGCCTGTTCTTGTGCTGTCATTTTCTATGCCCCATGTTTGCTCCAAATCTGAAGGTAATGTTGCTATCTTGTTCGTAGTAGACTGGTGTAACCCTCTAAAATTATATATGTACAAACAAATGACTGTTTAAGCCATCAATGCCATGTCTCTGGGCACCTCACCAATCACCTACTGGAGAACACCCACCATGCTTCCAGCAGCACTTCAAACCTCTGTTATACAACCTGTGAAATATTCTGCTGTCAGCTCATCATTTTGATGTCCACACTGCAGACATACATCTTTGTCTAGAACCAGATGTTTTGGATTTAATTCCATGGATTCTTTCATAGTTTTACTGCTCCAATTATACAGTTTTCACCTGTGATAGTTTTCCATCAATATTAAAGTTCACTATTTTGCAGTTAATCTTTTACTATCGAAAGCTGATATCACTACAGAGATGAACCTGACAACAAAGGCATCAATCGTTGCTTGATGTAGATATATATATATATACCTTTAAAAGCTGCATATACACATATATATATACACACACACATATATATATATATATACATATACACACACACACACACACACACACACACACACACACACACACACACACACACACACACACACCCACACACACACACACACACACACACACACACACACACCCACACACACACACACACACACACACACACACACACACACACACACACACACACACACACACACACACACACACACACACACACACACACACACACACACACACACACACACACACACACACACACACACACACACACACACACACACACACACACATATATATATATATATATATATATATACACACACTTTTACACACACACATGGACACATACTCTACAGCAACAGCAGTGTAAAATGGTTTGCAATTTGCTCAACCTGTGTTATGTTCTTCAAAATACTTCATCTCCCATCTATCTTTGGTCAAAACTAAAATTAAATTTAGAATTGATTCATATGGATATTTATCATGGATCTAACCTTTTAACATCATGACGTAATATGAAAAACTTGCTGGAACAGTGTATGTGACAGCATATCGTGGAGATTTTATTTTTTGACCCACTTGGAAAATCTTTTGAGTTGCCCGTTGCTCAAAATGTGAATTGATAAAATTGCAGTCATCCAGCTGTCTAAAGGGCCTGTCCCACTTACGCGACCTTTACAGGCGACTGTCAGCACACGTCATAGGCGGTGACCAGAAAGATACTACGACTCTTTGGAGACCTCTCATGCCCATAGGCTGTATGTTTGTGAGAGGTCACCCGCAACATGTCGACAGGGAGCGCCTGTATGGTCGTGAGAGGTCTCCTATGGTCGTAACAGGTCTCCAAAGAGTCGTAGCGTCTTTCTGGTCGCCGCTGAATTTTCAGCATGTTGAAAATGTTGGCGGCCTATGACGGGTGCCAGCAGTCGCCTGTAAAAGTTGCGTTAGTGGGACAGGCCCCTTAAGTCACCAATAGGTGGAAGGTAAACCACTGATATACTTACAAATGATCAGCCATAATATTAGGGAGAGGTTCATTACCATCCAAAAATCGACAAATGTCTTAAATGTCAGTGAATGTCCCGATGGAACACATAGTCCCTGTTAAAAAGGATTCATTAAAAAAAAAACGATGTAACCACATTTTTACAGGCCAACTAAGATATTTAATGTTGGTTAAGCTGGGAATCTAGTTCCAGCAATAGATAACAGTAGGAAATGAAGATACTGAATTGAGAACCACGAGACTGTTGATGCTAGAAGCTGGAGCAAAAATGAATGGCTGGGAGAATTCACTGGGTCAGGCAGCAGCTGTGGAGGCACAGAGACGGTCGATGTGCTGGGTTCCGAACATGCATCATGGTTGAGTATAAACGGAATGTAGTTAGTGTATAGAAGTGAGAGGGTGGAGAGAGACAGAGGTCAGTAGGTGATGGGTTAAACCAGATTGGGAATGGAAAGTGAGTGCTCAGACAAAGGCTGGTAGGTGATAGATGGAAGCACAAGAAGAATAGGCAGGCAGAACCAGGTGGATGGGGGGAATGGGACGGATAGGGAGAGGGACTAGCAGGTAATACATTAAAGTGGATAAAGGAAGAATAATGGGCAGATGCAACCTGGTGGGGAAGGGGATAGGAAAGGTGTACCAAGGGATACAAAACCTAGGTAGTCAGGTATGAGGGTGACAAAGGTTTATTGGACTAATCCTGGGTTGTTGTGCAAGGATAGATTGATCATGTTTGGTATTTATTCATTAGAATTAAGAAGAATGAGTGGGATCTCGTAGAACCAATAACCATATAACCATATAACAATTACAGCACGGAAACAGGCCATCTCGAACCTTCTAGTGCCGAACACATAATCTCCCCTAGTCCCATATACCTGCGCTCAGACCATAACCCTCCATTCCCTTCCAATCCATATAAGTATCCAATTTATTTTTAAATGATAAAAACGAACCTGCCTCCACCACCTTCACTGGAAGCTCATTCCAAACAGCTACCACTCTCTGAGTAAAGAAGTTCCCCCTCATGTTACCCCTAAACTTCAGTCCCTTAATTCTCATGTCATGTCCCCTTGTTTGAATCTTCCCTACTCTCAGTGGGAAAAGCTTTTCCACGTCAACTCTGTCTAACCCTCTCATCATTTTAAAAACCTCTATCAAGTCCCCCCTTAACCTTCTGCCCTCCAAAGAATAAAGCCCTAACTTGTTCAACCTTTCTCTGTAACTTAGTTGCTGAAACCCAGGCAACATTCTAGTAAATCTCCTCTGTACTCTCTCTATTTTGTTGACATCCTTCCTATAATTAGGCGACCAAAATTGTACACCATACTCCAGAATTGGCCTCACCAATGCCTTGTACAATTTTAACATTACATCCCAACTTCTATACTCAAAGAAGCCTGCAGAAGCCTGCAAAAGCTACAAGACCAACAGACGCTATGCAGGAAGTATGTTCCTAATGGTTGGAGAATCCAGAACCAGGCATCCCAGACTCAGCATACCAGATGCATTATTTAGAACTGAGCTCAGGAGAAGTCTCTTTACCTGAGGGTGGTGAGCATGCTGAAGTCTGGTTTTGAGCATGTGAGAGAATAACAGGAAAATAAATGAGGAAGAGATTGATTTGATTCCTGTAGATGACATGTGCATGTACCTTTAACATAGTGACCTCACCACTACTAACCACTCCCCACATCACAAGTATAATTACAACCTTCCCACCCATTGATCTCTCACTCTCTAGTCCCGGTGACAGACCACGAACAGCTAGGGCAGCAACGTATGTGTATCATGAATAAACAGTAGTAAAGACACAGTGTGTTATGACTCCTCTTTACATGGTGTCAGAAGTGGGATTGTCTACCATGTTCCAGCAAGTCCTTAGCACTGCGGACAGCGCGCTCCGCCAAGCCGTTGCTTTGCGGGTACTCTGGGCTGCTGGTATAGTGTCGGAAGTTCCAGCTGGCAGCGAAACCACATTGACTCAATGGGCTGAATGGCCACCTACTCCCTAAGGAAATACAATTATGAATGGTGGCGCACAGCTGACTAGTCTCTATGTTTCAATGGTGTTTGATCTGTTGCACTATTTAGCTCAATCATGCTTGTGTAGACTTGTGCCACGTATTATTTATTACATTTTACAATTGGTTCAATTATTTATTGTATACTATACTTAGTTTGTTTTTGACTGCAAATCTTAGCCTTCCTTATATTTCATTTAATAAACATCAGTGGAGACAATGAGATCTTATTTTTTTAAGGCTAACAGCACAGACACACATCAGCCATCAACGTACACATTTATTAAATCTCCAGCTATGGTTTGTGTTGCAAACAGCAAATGCCTTTATCGTTGTGGAAATGTGGCAGGCAGATCAGGAATTCATAATCACACTTTAATCATAATAGGGATAAAAGGCTGTCGCAGCTGAACTGGGGAAGCCAAGAATTTAATTGTCATATGTACCAAAACACTACATATTTGCTGCAAACTCACAATCATTGTGGGCCACTATTTCTAATCCAGAGAGCAGCCCACAACACAATATTCCAATCAGTCCCCTCAGGAAAGACAATTTAAAGAGATTTTGTTTTCATTTTCTTGCAATGGGGAACTGATGTGCAATACACCACTCTACGTTTTAGCCCCACACTCCTGACATTTGGGTACCCGGTACAGAGGGGGGAGGGTCGGGAGGGGGGGGGTGGGATCTCCCTGTCCGTATGCTCCTGGGCCTGGCCAAGATGGCCATTCGCGGGTCCAGGCAGCAGGCAGTTGACGGCTGCACCAGAGACGGCTGCTGCCCCTTTTCCGGACCTACTTCTGTGCCCACGTGTCCCTGGAGAGGGAACACACACGCGGTGTCCACGGGGATTCTGGAGGCCTTCCGTGAACGCTGGTCGCCACGGGAGGTCGAGTGTTTTGTTGATAAAGTTGGCATTATATTACTTTGATGTCTGTTTGTTTGTAAACTGTCAACATAGGCAGCCTTTGATCGTGCTAATACTCTGTACGTTTGTTTTTATATTCTGAATAAAAGTATTTGTAATTTTTTTAAATGTCAACCGTATGCAGATCAAGCAGTGAACTATGTCATTCTCACCTGAAACCCTGAACTATGCTGGGCATATTTTCATTTATTAACCATATAACCATATAACAATTACAGCATGGAAACAGGCCATCTCGGCCCTTGTAGTCTGTGCCAAACACTTATTCTCCCCTAGTCCCATCTACCTGCACTCAGACCATAACCCTCCATTCCTTTCCCGTCCATGTACCTATCCAAATAACTATTGAATTATTTTTGTCTGCTTATTACGTTATCTGTTGAGTATTGTGTTGACAAACGTGTTGTGCTGCTGCAAGTAAGAATCTCATTGTTCCGACTTGTTACATATAACAATGAAACTCTCTTGACTTTTGACTTGTTGCAATTGCCTTTTATCCCCGTTCTGCCTGCCACATGTCATAACAATAAAGTTCAGACCCAATAGGATAATTGAACAGTAATAAAGTTTCTATTTTCCAAAGAGAGTAGATTATTTTCCACAGTTTATTATCTAGTGTATTCAATCAACTTTCCTTGCACCCAATGTAGACTTTGATAAACCCACGGTGAACACTAATTCATCGAACTCTGCGCGACTCATCCCCTCAAAGGTATTTTTCCTCATAATGAGGCAAGTCCCTTTCCTCCACATGAACTTATGCACTGGATGATATCATGCCTTTTGAAACAAATAGATTATGTGAGGAACGTGGCTGAGATTCAACTCATAACATAGGCAGTAAAGCAGTCAGCTTACAGCAGAATAGTGAATAAATCTGACAGATCAGAATTTAGTTTTCCGAAAGTTCCCAACATTACAATTTTAATAAGAACCTGTTTTGTGGCATTTGGAGGATTTTCTGTTTGTAAGTGAAGCTGCAAATTTAGTTTCAAGGATTAATTTCATCATAGCAACCAGATGAGTAGTTTCATGGCAGCATATGTAACGCATTTTAATAGTGTTATTACCCAACATATATCTGTAATTGTTTTGGCATTTTAAGCCTCCTGAAAGTGATCGTGGAATTGGAAACACAGGGCTAATAGAGTTCTTTTCCTTTTACTTTTATTGGTTTACATTGCAAAAGCATCATTGGCATTAATCTCAAAAATCATCTGAGGTACTTTCAGTTAGATCGTGGCTTTATTTTCACATGGAATGCCAATGTATTTCATTAATTTCCCTGGGCCTGGGGGATTGAATCAGTAAATGTGAAACAAAATAAATCAGGATAAGGCACAAGGAACTGCAGATGCTGGAATCTTGAGCAAAACAAAGTGCTGAAGTAACTCAGCATCTGGGGGGACAATGGGCAGGTGACATTTCAGGATAGAGTACTCTCCTGCTCCAAGGTAGACAAAAGTGCTGGAGAAACTCAGCGGGTGCAGCAGCACCTATGGAGCGAAGGAAATAGGCAACGTTTCGGGCCAAAACCCTTCTTCAGACCCTTCTCCTGCTTTACTGCTGATGTTGGGACCCTCCTTCAAACTATTTGGATCAGTCTTACAGAGAAAGGTTGAACACGTTAGGGCTTTATTCTTTGGAGCGCAGAAGGTTGAGGGGGGACTTGATAGAGGTTTTTAAAATGATGAGAGGGATAGACAGAGTTGACGTGGATAAGCTTTTCCCACTGAGAGTAGGGAAGATTCAAACAAGGGGACATGACTTGAGAATTAAGGGACAGAAGTTTAGGGGAAACATGAGGGGGAACTTCTTTACTCAGAGAGTGGTGGCTGTGTGGAATGAGCTTCCAGTGAAGGTGGTGGAGGCTGGTTCATTTTTATCATTTAAAAATAAATTGGATAGTTATATGGACGGGAAAGGTATGGAGGGTTATGGTCTGAGCGCAGGTGTATGGGACTAGGGGAGAATACGTGTTTGGCACGGACTAGAAGGGTCGAGATGGCCTGTTTCCGTGCTGTAATTGTTATATGGTTATATGGTTATATAGTCTAAAACCATTTCAAGGACATAATACTCAACTATGGGAAAAAGATTATCTCCAAGATGTGGTAGAGAAGGCATGCTTGCTTTCAGAGTGTTGAATACAAGAGTCAGGAATTCATGATACAGCTTTATAGGATTTGAGTTAGGATGTATGGGGCATGCAGGCTTCTCTGAATTTGGCTTTCTTTCTACTGCAAGAAGGCAGGGGGTGCACTAGTGATGTACATGCAATGTTGAATTAATGTACCTCTGATGGCAGAAGAGTTTCATGAGTGGACAAATATCGTTGTTTTGTACAGACTGTGTGGGCGTATGGAATGAGCTGCCAGAGGAGGTAGTTGAGGCAAAGCTATAACGACATTTAAAAGACATTTGAACATGGATAGTAAAGGTTTAGAGGGATATGGGCCAAATGCAGGCAGCTTGGACTAATGTAGATGGGGCACCTTGGTCAAAGTGGACCAGCTGGGCCGAAGGGCCTGTCTCTATGCCTCATGTAACTAATAGAGTGAAAGTTGGAGGTACAACTTGAATAGGGTCGAGATGGCCTGTTTCCGTGCTGTAATTGTTATATGGTTATATGGTTATAAGGTGATGAAGTGATAGATGACTGAAGGGAAGCAAAGTACCATCATGAGTCTAAACCCTTCTGACTAACATGGGGAGAAAGTAGGATTTGTCAGTGTTCGTTAAAGTTTTATTTGGACTGCAGGAGGTAGACCTTGACACTAGTTTACTGTGTCCGGTAGTCATACTATAGCTTGGTCTGCTTGTGCCTGTGTTTAGTGATCCTTCACACCTCTTCCATCCATTGCACTTCTGTAATAGTGTTTCCTTGCCACTTAGAGCCAAAGTGCATTTCCCTTCTTAGAGGGAGTCAGCCACTTTACTTGACTTCTTATTTCCCAGTCTTCCAGCAAGCATAAAACCAACGTGCAGCCATTGTAAGGCAGGGGAAATGTCACTAGTACACCTGAGTTGTGATAACGAACTGGCAGTGCCAATTCCACATGGATCCCTGTGAAACCAGCCATACACCAGCCCCATGTATTCAGGCATGATCACATTTGTAGGCCAGTGTTTTCAAGCACTCCCTATACAGAAACAAATTCAAAAGCACCAAAGCATATTTCATCAATACACAAGATTTAACGGATTAGAAATATCCCAATAAAAACCAGAAGGGCAAGAGGTAGAATAAGCAGCACATGTTGCCAATATAGTATTATCAGATGTAACATTGGACTTTGAAATCCAATTTTGGATCAAATTAGCTTTCATTCTTACTATTAAATATGAAGAATGGTCGCAACCCAAAATGTCACCTGTACATTCCCCCCCACAGATACTTACCTGACCCACTGGCTTCTCCGGCACTTTGTGTTTTGTTCTAGATTCCAGCATCTACAGCTCATCGTGGCTCAATCTAATAATTACTATTGCTCAAACAGGTTGCTGCAAGTGAGAGAATTGAAATGGTAATGGGATTAATGACAAGAAATAAATATGAATCAATAAGATTGCTAATATATAATGCCAACAACAGGAAAGTTTATCATAACTATATTGGCTAATAAGATAGTCTGTAATGATATCAATAAATTATGTGACAGTCTTAAATTGTCATCTCCTTGTTTTTGGCCTCTACCTTGTAGTAATCTCTTGCACCTGGTTAAATGTTAGATTAAAATAACTCTAATATTGTTTTACAACCTTGAGCTCTGCTCCCAATGGCCCAGGACATCCATCCATGTTGAAGGACAGAGTCTAAAGGAAACATATTTTGTCTGTGTGTTTGTTTTGTTTTATGTTGAGATTCTGGCACAAACCAAGCATTCTGGGAGTATTAGAAGCTGGGGCGTGTTATAATCAAGCTGGTGTAATCCATATTGCAGCTGTTCAGCGTTATCTTGGTGCAAAAGGAAATTAAATCTGTGGTCGTGATGTGTAAGTGATGATATATTCATTGCTTTAAGATTGCTCAGTGAGTCTATAACACGTGCCCACACATTGCATAGGAACAGCCTGTTGACATGTCTAGGGAGCATCTTGATAACATGCAAGAGAGCGTCTACATTATGGAGGCGGACTTTATCGATTTGAGTATAAGCATTTTAACATGATCTGAAATTATTACAATATTCAACTAGATATTATAATATAATTTTAACTAGATGAGTGTCACGTTTATATTCAAAAGTTAACGTGAATATTCTGCAAAATGCACACACATGGTTTAGGATGAAGTACAATAATGCAAATACTTTTAAGACCTGCTAGATCTTAAATGAGAGAATCTTCAAAAAGTTCCCAAAGAACCTTTACAAGATATGGTCCTAATAGTTCTGTCAATTAGGTTTCTGTGCTGGATTTCTATGCACAAAGGAATTGGTCTGTTTATGATGTGACAATCCCAAGTAGTATGATATACTCATGCTGACATTATGGCTGAATAGATATGACACCATTTAGCAACTCCTAGTTATGTCAAATGGGTTCTTGGAAAGAATGTCACAGTTTGGAGCTATAAAGTACTTGTTTATTTTCTGAACTTGAAGGATAAGCTTTACATATACAGACATCTAAAATTATTTTGTTTTCACACAAATGGCAAGCAAATAAGAACTGCAAATGTTTCACTTCGTAGTACTCCGATAAATACTAGATTTAAACTGATATTATATTGGTGGGAGGTACACAAAAATGCTGGAGAAACTCAGCGGGTGCAGCAGCATCTATGGAGCGAAGGAAATAGGCAACGTTTCGGGCCGAAACCCTTCTTCAGACTGATAGGGGGTGGCGGGGAGAAGGAAGGAAAAAGGAGGAGGAGGAGCCCGAGGGCTGGGGGATGGGAGGACACAGCCCGGGGGTTAAGGAAGGGGAGGAGACAGCAAGGGTAACAAAATTTGGAGAATTCAATGTTCATGCCCGCAGGATCCAGGCTCCCCAAGCGGAATATGAGGTGCTGTTCCTCCAATTTCCGGTGTTGCTCACTCTGGCCATGGAGGAGACCCAGGACAGAGAGGTCGGACGGGGAATGGGTGGGGGAGTTGAAATGCTGAGCCACCGGGAGGTCAGGTTGGTTATTGCGGACTGAGCGGAGGTGTTCGGCGAAACGATCGCCCAACCTCCGCTTAGTCTCACCGATGTAGATCAGCTGACATCTAGAGCAGCGGATGCAGTAGATGAGGTTGGAGGAGATACAGGTGAACCTCTGTCACACCTGGAACGACTGCTTGGGTCCTTGAATGGAGTTGAGGGGGGAGGTAAAGGGACAAGTGTTGCATTTCTTGTGGTTGCAACAGAAAGTGCCCGGGGAGGGGGTGGTACGGGAAGGAAGGGAAGAATTGACAAGAGAGTTGCGGAGGGAGCGCGGTCTTTGGGGAAGGCAGACATAGGGGGAGATGGGAAGATGTGGCGAGTGGTGGGGTCACGTTGAAGGTGGCGAAAATGGCGGAGGATTACTTGTTGTATGTGATGGCTGGTGGGGTGAAAGGTGAGGACTAGGGGGACTCTGCCCTTGTTGCGAGTGCGGGAATGGGGAGAGAGAGCAGTGTTGCGGGGTATGGAAGAGACCCTGGTGCGAGCCTCATCTATTGGTGGGATGTCCCTCCAGATAATCACTTGTGAAAATGACCAAACGAAACTCATAGCCTGAACAACATTATTTTATTTACCATCTTATACTATACTTTTTTCTTTCACAGAAAGAAAATGAAATCATTATCCAGCATAGTTTTAGCATACTTTCTGCACAACTTTATTATTCAAACTTACTTCGCTAATTCAATGGAAATACCAGATGCACGTAATGCATCCCATTTAACCCAAAACCAGCAAATTTGCATTATATGCAGGCCAAAACAACAATTACATCATTCAAAGTGGAAATCAGAAATAGACTTAAGGGCCTGTCCCACGATGCGGGTTCACCCAGGAGCTCTTCCGAGTTAAAATCAAACTCGCGGTAAGTACGTAGAATGTACGTAGCGGGTACGTCGGATCTCGTGGGCGTCTCATATCGGCTCGTAATGCTAACGGCAGATACTCGGGAAACGCGGAAAATCGTGAAGTTTTCTCAACAGTGTGAAAAATTTCCAAGAGTGAAAAAATACTCGTGATGAGGTCCCACGAGTTTGATTTTTTTTTTTGACTCGGGAGAGCTCTTGGGTAAACTCGTATCGTGGGACATGCCCTTTAGATATTAAATGGAGCACCAAAAAAATGTCATTTAAAAATTGGTTATTATGAATTAGGATATAAAGGACTTGCAACAACCACCACCAATCTGCAACAGGTGGGGCAACGTTGTAGTTGCAACTATATCCAGTATCTTCCTCCATGTTCAAAAGACCAGAAGTGCCAATGCTCTCTGTGGATTGCCTGTGTTTATTTCCATTCATGATTTCTGAGATAATGACATGGCCAGTGCCATACGCAGGAAGATCAGGACAATATCCTCAACCCGAAACGTCACCCATCCCTTCTCTCCAGAGATGCTGCCTGTCCCGCTGAGTTAATCCAGCTTTTTGTATCTACCTTTGGTTTAAACCAGCATCTGCAGTTCCTCCTTACACAGGACAATATCCAGGTCTGGACAGTGGCGTATGGGGGCAAATGAACTTGTATCTTACGCAGGGCGACACAGCGTATAGAGCTGCTGCCTCACAGCAACAGAGACCCAGTTTTGATCCTAACCTCGGGTGCTGTCTGTGTCGAATTTACATGTTCTCCGCATGAGCGTGTGGGTTTCTTCCAGGTGCTCCGGTTTCCTCCCACATTCCAAAGACGTGCAGGTTTGTAGGTTAATTGGCCTCTGTAAATTGCCTCTAGTGTGTAGGGAGTGGATGGGAAAGTGGAATAGTCTAATCACAGAACTTGTGCCAATGGGTGATCGATGGACTCAGGAGGTCGAAGGGTCAAGTTTCTAAAACACCATCCTTCACAGAACTGAATCATGATAGCACCGTTGATCCTTTGATCAGGACACACACACTTTGAAAACGCCATATAACCATATAACAATTACAGCACGGAAACAGGCCATCTCGGCCCTTCTAGTCCGTGCCGAACACTTAGTCTCCCCTAGTCCCATCTACCTGCACTCAGACCATAACCCTCCATTCCTTTCCCATCCATATAACTAACCAATTTATTTTTAAATGATAAAACCGAACCTGCCTCCACCACCTCCACTGGAAGCTCATTCCACACAGCTACCACTCTCTGAGTAAAGATGTTCCCCCTCATGTTACCCCTAAACTTCAGTCCCTTCATTCTTAAGTCATGTCCTCTTGTTTGAATCTTCCCTACTCTCAGTGGGAAAAGCTTATCCATGTCAACTCTGTCCATCCCTCTCATCATTTTAAAGACCTCTATCAAGTCCCCCCTTAACCTTCTGTGCTCCAAAGAATAAAGCCCTAACTTGTTCAACCTTTCTCTGTAACTTAGTTGCTGAAACCCAAGCAACATTCTAGTAAATCTCCTCTGAACGCTCTCTATTTTGTTGACATCCTTCCTATAATTAGGTGACCAAAATTGTACACCATATTCCAGAATTGGCCTCACCAATGCCTTGTACAATGTTAACATTACATCCCAACTTCTATACTCAATGCTCTGATTTATAAAGGCCAGCACTCCAAAAGCTTTCTTTACCACCCTATCTACATGAGATTCCACCTTCTGGGAACTATACACATTTATTCCTAGATGCCTCTGCTCAACTGCATTCTTCAATTCACTACCATTTACCATGTACGTCCTATTTTGATTTGGCCTGCCAAGATGTAGCACCTCACACTTATCAGCATTAAACTCCATCTGCCATCTTTCAGCCCACTCTTCCAAATGGCCTAAATTTCTCTGTAGTCTTTGAAAATCTACTTCATTATCCACAACACCCCCTATCTTAGTATCATCTCCATACTTACTAATCCAATTTACCACACCATCATCCAGATCATTGATGTACATGACAAACAACAGTGGACCCAACACAGATCCCTGTGGCACCCCACTAGTCACTGGCCTCCAACCTGACAAACAACCATCCACCATTACTCTCTGGCGTCTCCCATTCAGCCACTGTTGAATCCATCTTGCTACTCCACCATTAATACCCAACAATTAAAATCTTCTTAACCAAACTTCCATGAGGAACCTTGTCAAAGGCCTTACTGAAATCCATATACACAACATCCACTGCTTTACTCTCATCAATTTCCCGAGTAACCTCTTCAAAAAATTCAAGAAGATTAGTCAAACATGACCTTCCAGGCACAAATCCATGTTGACTGTTCCTAATCAGACCCTGTTTATCCAGATGCTTATATATATTATCTCTAAGTATCCTTTCCATTAATTTGCCCACCACTGACGTCAAACTAACAGGTCTATAATTGCTAGGTTTACTCTTAGAACCCTTTTTAAACAATGGAACAACATGCGCAGTACGCCAATCCTCTGGCACTATTCCCGTTTCTAATGACATTTGAAATATTTCTGTCATAGCCCCTGCTATTTCTACACTAACTTCCCTCAATGTCCTAGGGAATATCCTGTCCGGACCTGGAGACTTATGCACTTTTATATTTTTCAAAAGTGTCAGTACTTCCTCCTTTGAATTTCATTGCTACTCTACTTGTTTCCCTTACCTCACATAATTCAATACCCTTCTCCTTGGTGAATACCGAAGAAAATAAATTGTTCAATATCTCCCCCATCTCTTTTGGCAATGCAGATAGCTGTCCACTCTGACTCTCTAATGGACCAATTTTATCCCTCGTTATCCTTTTGCTATTAATATAGCTGTAGAAACCCTTTGGATTTACTTTCACCTTACTTGCCAAAGCAATCTCGTATCTTCTTTTAGGTTTTCTAATTTCTTTCTTAAGATTCTTTTTACATTTTTTATACTCCTCAAGCACCTCATTTACTGCATGCTGCCTATAATTATTGTAGATCTCTCTCTTTTTCCGAACCGTGTCCAATTTCCCTTGAAAACCATGGCTTTTTTTCCAATTTTTACTATTTCCTTTCAACCGAACAGGGACATAAAGATTCTGTACTCTTAAAATTTCACCTTTAAATGTCCTCCATTTCTCTTCCACACCTTTGCCATAAAACAAAATGTCCCGATTCACTACTTTTAAATCCTTTCGCATCGCCTCAAAGTTAGCCTTTCTCCAATCAAAAATCTCAACCCTAGGTCCAGTTCTGACCCTCTCCATAATTATATTGAAACTAATGGTATTGTGATCACTGGTCCCGAACTGTTCCTCAACACATACCTCTGCCAACTGACTTGTCTCATTTCCTAACAGGAGGTCCAGCACCGCCCCTTCTCTAGTAGGTACCTCTATGTATTGCTGCAAAAAACTATCCTGCACACATTTTACAAACTCCAAACCATCCAGCCCATTTACAGAATGTGTTTCCCTGTCTATGTGTTGAAAATTGAAATCTCCCACAATCACTACCTTGTGCTTACTACTAATATCTGCAATCTCCTTACATATTTGCTCTTCCAATTCTCGCTCCCCATTTGGCGGTCTATAATACATCCCTATAAGTTGCTACCCCTTTCCCATTTCTCAGTTCCACCCAAATAGCCTCCCTAGACGAGCCCTCTAATCTATCCTGCCAAAGCACTGCTGTAATATCTTCCCTGATAAGCAATGCAACACCTCCACCTCTTGCCCCTCCAATTCTATCACATCTGAAGCAACGAAATCCTGGAATATTTAGTTTCCAATCACAGCCCTCCTGCAACCATGTTTTACTGATCGCCACAACATCATACTTCCAGATGTCAATCCAGGCTCTAAGTTCATCCACTTTTCTTACAATGCTCCTAGCATTAAAATATACACATTTAAGAAACCCACCCCCTCTTATTCTCTGTTTATTGTCTTTTTCTTCTTTCTCCCCTACATTTTGGGTCTTGGAACCGAGTGCTACCCTTCTCTGCCTCCTGCCTCACACATTGACTGCCAGCTTTCCCTATTTGAGTCCCTCTCCCCAACCGTTCTAGTTTAAAGTCTCCCCAGTAGCCTTTGCAAATCTCCATATGACTTTTAAAAACACATAACCATATTGGCTATGTGGTGTTGTGCCAGGAACATGATGCAAACACCTACTCTTCCCTTCAGCTGTCTGACAAGATGGTCGCTGGCCTTTCAGCCCGCTACCATGGAAATATCCCTGGGCCAGGGAAAACTGTGTCGCCAATCAAAGAAAGGAATGCATCAGCTTCAATCCCATTGAACAGCGATGAACAAGACCATGAGCTCTGCCAGGTTTTTCAACACTTGAAACAGCTGCTGCCATTCCCCACCAATAACCCAGACTCACCCAAGTTAACTAGTCTTATTGGTGACTGCCATTTAAATTTGGTGAATGTCTTAATTCCCTTCATCCAAGTTCATCTGCCTTTATGTCTGGCTGTATTGGGTTTGTTGCAAGCCTTGTGCATCAATTTAAATCAGACCAATTTTCTAAAACATGGTCTCCTTTAATTGAATTTCTTCAACAATAGAATGGTTGAACACAAATTTAAAACCGATGTTTGTGTTGGGTTGGCGGGGGTAGGGAAAGATAGTGGGACATCTCCGTTTTTCTTTCTCTTTTTTCTCTCTCACTTTTTTGGTAGTTCAGGGGTTTTTGCTTCTCTCTTTTTTGTATCTTTCTTCTTTTTCTTCATTCTTTCCTTTTCATTTTATTTTCCCGATTCATTTATCAGTTTATAAATTGTTAAATCTGAAGCTGTACGAAAATGGTATAAATGTTATGTCGATTGCCTTCTTCTTGTACAATTGCTTCTAATAAAATAAACATTAAAAAAAAAAGTCGCAACAATATTCAATTTTTTATTTTATTTATTTATTTTATTTATTCCGAACAAGTAAAGACATTAAAGACATTAATAGTAACAAAATCGAAATTATCAAACAATTGGACATTACAATCAATATTTACAAGCAATGAAAAGAACAAAAAGCAAATTTCCAATGTCCAACTCTGTGTCTGTACAAGCTCGAAAAGGAGTGAGAAGAAGAATAACTTATTAAATCTCACCCCTTTTCCCCAACACTTCTACCATATTTAAAAATCAATTAATTAATAATAATAATACTACCCCAGGCAATTTCCCATAATACCTACAGACATATATATACATACAACTATTATACACATACAAACTTCATATATGAAGTAACCAAACATAAGTAAACAATTGTAAAGCAATAGACAAACATTAACCCCCACTTGTCAACCATCCCCTCCATCCCGGTACCCCTTGAAAATTATTTTTTTATATATCATTTTAAAATGATTCATGTTTGTACATTGCTTTAATTCCTCGTTCAATTTGTTCCACACTCCTACTCCACAAACCGAAATACAAAAGGTTTTTCTAGTCATACGGACTAGAAAATTACCTAAACCATCCAGGCCAACGCAAACTAATTGATTGGCGACCTATCTGCCTTTACCAGTGTGTGCTCTATCAACACAATCCATTGCAAGTTTCTTTTTCAGCACACTCAGCACTTTCAACACACCTGTCCCATTCCTTCGTTACCAGTGGATTCCTCACTTGCAACTTCACATCTAGCTCTCCCACAAACTATCCAAGAAAGAAGTTCACCCGAACCTTCTGACTAGGAATGGGCAAAAGAGATGACCTTACTGGCAATGTCCAAACCCAAATAATGCATGAAATATTAATATTAATTATATATTTATTATAATTAGCAAATATATTGCTGAACTTTGAATAACTCACATAGCAGTGACATACAAAATTGTTTGAACCTCTGAAAAATTAGCAAGATAAAATTCCACCTTTTTTAAATTGGAACAAATTGTTACCTATACAGCTGACCTAATGGTATCTGGACAGGAAATGTTCATTGATCTGGTCTTGTATCAGTTTGCATTCCTAAAAAACATAACATTGCTACTTTATGGTGAAAGGATTACAATTTAAAAGAAATGTGTGGGGCAAATTCTTTTTTAACATAGCAGGAGTTGTGTGTCTAGAGTGTGCAGCCAAGGGTGGTGGTGGAGCTGATACAATTGTGGTGTTTAAGAGGCTTTTAGATGGGGAATGGATCAGGTAGAGGCAGATGCGATCAATTTATCTTGGCACCATGTTCAGCACGGACATTGTGATAAAAGGGGCCTGACTGTTCCTGTGCTGTATTGTTCTGTTCTAGTATAGCAATGATGGATCAAAGGACTGCTACAGTATCAGATGTCCCAAGATATTAACTGAAGCCTCATCTACTTTCTCTAGGACCTTAAAAATCCTTTGACAGTTTTGAAGTTGAGTATTTTCATAATGTCTTGAAGGAACATTCTTTTATCAAACAAATCAGATTGCTGTTTGTGTAGCCAAGCTTCATATTATTCATATTATGGTGACAACACACCATACTCATCACAAATTATTCAGTTGTTGCATATCTTGAGATTGTACAACAAAATGGTTGTTATTTACGTTTGTTTAAGGATTATTTACAAAAAGTCTGAAGAAGGGTCCCGACCCGAAACGTCTCCTTTGTATAAGCTCAGAGATGCTGCATGACCCGCTGGGTTACTCCGGCAATTTGTGTTTTTATGTCTAGAAAGCATGTTAATGTCTTCTACTTTGAGGAATCACGATAGAATATTATTTCATATTTAGGGCAGAGAATAATATTTTGTAGTTTCTTCCTGAATAGGAAAATATGGCACTCTGGTAATTCTGTCTGAACCAGTCAGAAATATTCCTTTCAGCCTGAGGGGAATATACAATCTAGGGGAATACTGTAGATATGGTTTTATAAATGGAGTATTTTGCCCATGGAAGGAGTATCAAGAACTAGGGGCATAGATTTAAGGTGATAGGAGAAAGATTTAATAGAAATCCGAGGGGTAGACGTTTCAAACTGAGGATGGTGGGAATATGGAACGAGTCAGAGGAAGCACCTTGAAGGATAACCACGGTGGTGCAGCGGTAGAGCTGCTGCCTTACAGCGCTCGGAGCGCCGGAGACCCGGGGTCGGTACGGAGTTTGCACATTCTCCCCGTGACTGCGTGGGTTTTCTCCAAGATCATCGCTTTCCTCCCACACTCGAAAGATGTACAGGTATGTAGGTTATTAGCTTGGTGTATGTGTAAATTGTGTGTAGGATAGTGTTAATGTGCAGGGGTCGCTGGTCGGTGCAGACTCGGTGGGCCGAAGGGCCTGTTTCTGCGCTGTATATCTAAATTAAACTAGCCTAAAGTGGCTGTAATAGTATTTAAAAGACATTTGAACAGGTACATGGTCAGGAAAGGTTTAGAGGGATAAGGGCCCACCACAGGCAAATGGAACTAGTTTAGATGGGGCATCTTGGTCAGCATACTCAGCATCTCCATGCTGTATAACTCTATGTCCTATAATTCAATAATATCCCCAATTATAATAAATTCCTTGGAAATGGTTCCAATATTACAGATGTTTTCACATATATTGTAGAGTGCTACTCAAAAAGACAAAATACATTATTGGGAATTTTGAAACTTGCCACCTTGTCCATTTTGTAGTTCCATTGTGAAATACACCAGCTTTCACCACTGCTGAACTGACTGTCAGGTTGCAAGAGCAATACCCGTTTATCATTAGCCCAATTGGAATTTCTGTTGCAATCCGATACACGTTAAAGGAGAAGGTAGCTGGCGGCAATTAACAAGATCAGCTCCACATGTACAATTCTGAGACTTTGCATTCTAAACCAGTCATTTTCACAGGGCCCTGGACATTCACTTCAGCCCAGTTCCGAGCAGTAAAGGCTGATATGCTTGTCCGGTCCCTATGTTGTACGTCTGGAGTCAGGCCATTGCACGGGGTTCCAAATTGGGCCAAACAATGCAGGGGGCAGAACGCAGGAGGAAGAAGAGAAGAATGGTCACTGCTAATCTGCTGAATATTTCCAACATTTCCTGTCTTTATTAACGGATTGGCCCAGAGAGTTAAAACCATGACTAAAGAGGAACATGTCAAATGAGAAGAGGGAAAGGGGCAGAGAAGTCAAGGGCAGGGATTTCAGCAATTAATAATATCAAGCAGGCTCAATTGCAAGGAAGTATTGACCATTCAAACTTGCAAATTCTATTAGTGTGCATGTTGTTCGATGCTCCCATAGTGTGCAGCAAGCCTGCTGGTCAACTGTGGACTGATAGTGGAGACGGCTGCAGATAGCATTCAGGATGTCCTGCAATGCTATACTTTCCTGGCACGAGTAGCGGCATCCTGGTATAATGGACTGTGATTCAACAGCAAGGGAAATGGAACAACAGTGCCTCAACAACCCGAATCATCAGCTGGAGGACAGCTTATTGCATCCCGCAAGTTCCTTTACATTATGGATTTGACAATGTAGAACATAGAATCCTCTCCAACAGCTTCCCCGACTCTAATGTGGTGGCTCACGGGCTTATAATTTCCTGCATTATCTGTATATCTCTTCTTAAACAAATTGACAACGTTGACTACTCTCCAGTCCTCCAGAGGCTCATCTGTGGCTAGAGGGCATTCAAAGATCTTTGTCAAGGCTCCAGCAATCTCCTCTCTTAATAACCTGGAGTAGATCCCATCAGGCCCTGGCAACTTATCCGTCTTGAAGTAATTCAAGAGACCTCACATCACAATCTTCTTGACCTCAATATACCCCACACTGATCTCATTATCCTCCCTGTACTTCTCCTTTATCAATACCAATGCAAGCACTTGTTTAGTAACTCACATACATCCTTGGACTCCAAGCATAAATATCCACCTTGATATATGAGTGGCCCTGCCCTCTCCCTTGTTACCCTATAGTTTTCAATGTATCATTTTGATTTATTATGTCACATGTATGCAAAACAGTTAAAATCTTTGTTTTGTATGCGATCCAATCATGTCAGATAATACAATGCATAAATATAATCAAGCCTAGAATATAATTCTCAGCATTGTAGCACACCAGTCTCCATGGACAAAGTCCAACATCAACAATGGGGTAGAGGTGAATTGGTTAGAATCCCAGTTTATGGAACAAGATGCCTTATATCCACCTTGCCAATGACATGTCATGGCCCCTCCAGGCCCTCCTAATTCCCTGCTTAAGTTCTTTCCTGCTTTCTTTATATTCTTCAAAGACGCGGCCTGATCTCATCTCCCTAAATCTTACTTTTACTTCCTTTTACTATTTGACCAAATTTACAATCTCTCTCGTCATCCAAACTTCATTTACCTTGTCTTACTTGTCCTTCCTCCTTAGCGGAACATGCCAGTCCTGAACTCTGGTCAGCTGGTCTGTAAACAATCCCACATGTCAGATGTGGACTTCTTAACCTTACCAAGGAAGAGCCAATAACAGCTGCTCCCAATTTGCTCTCCATAGCCTCTGCCTATCAATGTTGTCATTTGCCCTTCCCCAATTTAGTACCCCTTCAGTACGTAATACTGAAATGGCAGTCACGTGGCCAGCCTCATAAGCCAATACAAGGTGCAGCACAGTCCCTCTTCTGGTAGAATCATCCACATACTGTATCATGAAACTCTTGGATATACCTGACAAATAGATAGATTCAAGATTCAAGAGATTCAAGAAAGTTTATTGTCATGTGTCCCAGATAGGACAATGAAATTCAGCACAACAGAATTATAGAAGGCATGAATACGGAACAGATCAATGTGTCCATATACCATTGTATAAATATATACACACATTAATACATAAAACAGATAAAGTGCAAATGAACAGACAATGGGCTATTAATGTTCAGAGTTTTGTTTGAGTTGAGTTCAATAGCCTGATGGCTGTGGGGAAGTAGCTGTTTCTGAACCTGGACGTTGCAGTCTTCAGGCTCCTGTACCTTGTGGATCCTGTCTGACCCAGTGAGTTACTCCAGCATTTTGTGTCTACATATCTGTTCCATCTCCCACTGACAATTGGAAGGCAGTATAATCCACAAGTGATTACTTTTGAGCTCGACCCATATTGCCTCAGTGGATGAAGCTTCTAGTATGTCATTTCTGACTGTACCTGCAACATTGTAACTTGTCCCTGCTTGTCCTTCCTTTGACAATTACTTGTTAGAAACATAGAAACATAGAAAATAGGTGCAGGAGGAGGCCATTCAGCCCTTCGAGCCAGCACCGCCATTCATTGTGATCATGGCTGATCGTCCCCAATCAATAACCCGTGCCTGCCTTCTCCCCACATCCCTTGGTTCCACTAGCCCCTAGAGTTCTATCTAACTTTCTCTTAAATCCATCCAGTGACTTGGCCTCCACTGCCCTCTGTGGCAGGGAATTCCACAAATTCACAACTCTCTGGGTGAGAGTTTTTTTCTCACCTCAGTCTTTATTCTAAGACTGTGGCCCCTGGTTCTGGACTCGCCCAGCATTGGGAACCTTTTTCCTGCATCTAGCTTGTCCAGTCCTTTTATAATTTTATATGTTTCCATAAGATCATCTCATCCTTCTAAACTCCAGTGAATACAAGCCTAGTCTTTTCAATCTTTCCTCATACGACAGTCCCGCCATCCGAGGGATCAATATCGTGAACATACGCTGCACTGCTTCAATCACAAGGATGTCCTTCCTCAAATTAGGAGACCAAAACTGTACACAATACCCCAGATGTGGTCTCACTAGAGCCCTGTACAATTGCAAAAGAACCTACTTACTCCGATAAAAGAACCTCTTTACTCCTATAAGAAGAAGTGTGACCTTTATATTCCCATCAGTCCCTTCAAAGTAACATTAGCAAATGTGCATATGACACAAAGCTGGGTGGCAGTGTGAACTGTGAGGAGGATGCTATGAGAATGCAGGGTGACTTGGACAGGTTGGGTGAGTGAGCAGATGCATGGCAGATTAAATTTAATGTGGATAAATGTGAGGTTATCCACTTTGGTAGCAAAAACAGGAAGGCAGATTATTATTTAAATGGTGTCAAGTTGGGAAAAGGGTAAGTACAATGGGATCTGGGGGGTCCTTGTTCATCAGTCAATGAAAGTAAGCATGCAGGTACACCAGGCAGTGAAGAGAGCTAATGGCATGTTGGCCTTCATAACAAGAGGAGTTGCGTATAGGAGCAAAGAGGTCTTTCTGCAGTTGTATCGGGCCCTAGTGAAACCAAACCTGGAGTATTGTGTGCAGTTTTGGTCCCATAATTTGAGGAAGAACATTCTTGCTATTGTAATTGTAATGTAATTGTAAATCTTTATTGTCATTTCCTGAGTATTCGCATACTCAGAGGAAACAAAAAAACGTTTCTCAACCAGTGTCCGTTCAGTTTTCGTTACAAAATAAATAGCAATTAAAATTAAAATACAGTCATGAACAATTTAACCCTCTAATCACATTCAATAACATTCAACAGCCGTTCCGACCGGCAGCGGCACAACAGTGGCTCTGCTGCAGTGTGGGGGGTTTGTGCGCGATACTTGGCAGGGGGGAAAGTTCATTTAACAGTCTTATAGCCTGTGGGAAGAAGCTGAGGAGCATCCTGCTGGTTTTGCAGCTGATGCTCCTGTACCTCTTCCCAGATGGGAGGATGGTGAAAATGTCATGTGATGGGTGGTAAGGGTCTTTGATGATGGAGATGGCTCTGTTGATGCATCTCTTCTTGTATATGTCCAGCAGGAAGGGTAGTGGAGCACCAATAATCCTGCTTGCGGTCCTCACTATCCTGTCCAGTTGGTGCCGTTCGTACGCCTTGCAGCTCCCGAACCAGGAAGTGATGCCGTATGTCAGTGTGCTCTCGACAGTCCCCCTGTAAAAAGTCCGTAGATGTGTGGTGGGGAGGCCTGCTTTCCGTAGTCTTCGGAGGGGGTGAAGTCGCTGCTGGGCTCTCTTGACCAGAGCTGTGGTGTTGGCCGTGGACGTCAGGTCATCAGACAGGTGTAGTCCCAAGAACTTCATGCTGCTGACCCTTTCCACATCAGCTCCGTCGATGTGCAGAGATGCATGGTGATGTTTCCCCGCCCTCCTGAAGTCAACCACCATCTCCTTAGTTTTTTCCCACGTTAAGAATGAGGTTGTGGGATTTGCACCAACCTGTGAGCAGCTCCACCTCCATCCTGTACGCCGATTCATCGTTGTCACTGATGAGACCCACTACTGTTGTGTCATCAGCGAACTTGCTGATGAAGTTGTTATTGAGTCTGGCAGTACAGTCGTGTGTCAGCAGACTAAACAGAAGGGGGCTTAGGACACAGCCTTGGGGTGAGCCAGTGCTCACGGCTATGGTTTTTGATGTCCTACTGCCCACCCTGACTGTCTGCTGCCGCTGCGACAGGAAGTTCAGGACCCAGCTACATGTGCCAGCATCAACCCCCAACAGCTCCAACTTCTCCACCAGCTGCTGCGGGATGATTGTGTTGAAAGCGGAGCTGAAGTCTATGAAGAGGATCCTGGCATAGGTGTTTTTCCGATCGAGATGTGACAACACGAGGGAGGGAGTGCAGCGTAGGTTTACAAGGTTAATTCCCGGGATGGCGGGACTGTCATATGTTGAGAGAATGGAGCGGCTGGGCTTGTACACTCTGGAGTTTAGAAGAATGAGAGGGGATCTTATTGAAACATATAAGATTATTAAGAGTTTGGACACGCTAGAGGCAGGGAACATGTTCCCGATGTTGGGGGAGTCCAGAACCAGGGGCACAGTTTAAGAATAAGCCGTATGCCATTTAGAACGGAGACAAGGAAACACTTTTTCTCTCAGAAAGTTGTGAGTCTGTGGAATTCTCTGCCTCGGAAGGCAGTGGAGGCCGGTTATCTGGATATTTTCAAGTGAGAGTTAGATAGGGCTCTTGAAAATAGCAGAGTCAGGGGATATGGGGAAAAGGCAGGAATGGGGTACTGATTGGGGATGATCAGCCATGATCACATTGAATGCCGGTGCTGGCTCGAAGGGCCAAATGGCCTACTCCTGCACCTATTGTCTATTGTCTATTGTCCACTTGCTGAACTGCTGCTCTGGTTCCCATAACACTGTTATTCTAAATCCTCCTGAGGGCCACAAGCAAACTTCCCAGCCAGGATATTGAATCCCCTCCAATTTAGGTAGAGCCTATATCTCTGCTACAGGTCCCATCTGCCCTGGAAGAGAGCCCAATGATCCATATGTACAAAACCCTTCTTTCCTGCACCGGGTCCATGCTGAAGAATTGAAATGCACTATCATTGTATTTCTTGATGGTTACAACCATGCATGGTGGCAGGTCAAACTTGTGTGTTCTTATCTTTGACTTTGTTGCCATTCAGATGTTAAGGAGCTGCTGTAAGTGCTGTAAGTGGTGTAATGTGAGTTCATGCTATGAACACAAGCCGCTCCATATATTATTGGCTGAGTAAGTACATTATTGGAGATGCTCTATATTTCCATGCTGGCATCTAAAGTTCCCGATTCATCACAAAGGCCTGTGGAATGTTTTGTGCTGCACTTTGGCAATACATGCTGGTTCTCTTGCGTATCTGCTGATGCATCATCTATTTCACAGCACATAGTCTACATTAGTCTATCTTATGGGCCTGTCCCACTTAGGCGACTTTTTAGGCGACTGCAGGAGACTTTGCAGTCGGCATATGTCCGCCACATGTTCGTGGGTGGTTGCCGGGGAGTCGCCTTCATGGTCGTGAGGAGTTCCCACATTCTGGTCGCTGAAAATTTTTCAACATGTTTAAAAATTAGCGGCAACTAGTATGAGGTCGCCATGGAGAGTAGCGAGGATTCTCGTGCTGTAGGTGGGTCGCAAGGAGATCCTAGTGGGTTGCCAGAAGGTCGAAGGTTCTCGGAGGTTCTCATGGGTTGGAGCCGGTGCTGACCAGTGATTTTCATTTGCTCCTTGGGGGGAAAAAAAGGTAAGCAGTATTTTTCAGAACCAAGGATAACCGACCGGTAATGTTAAATGTCCGCCGAGCTTCTCAGCCGTGTGTCTCTGGCTTCTTAAAAGTTGTCTCCACTCCTTCTCCCTCCTTCTCCCCCCTTCTCGCCCCCTCTTTGAAAGGACTTACGGTACACTGTGCTTTAACTGCCTTAATTACAGCGCCAACCTTCCTGTTCATCGGGGTGTGTGTCTGTATCACCTTTGCATCGTGGGAATTTTTTAGACAGTGCTCCCTTGCTTGCCCTGGCCCGGCCTTTGCGATGTGCTTGTGTGAGTGTGTGTGTGTGTTCCACTCTGACAGTCGCCGTTCCAGTTCCCGGTTTTTCAGGCGACTGCCGACAACTTGACAGTCGTCCGCTGAACAATCGCCTAAGTGGGACAGGACCACTACTGAAGGCTTCATCCGAGTCCTGTACAGCAGAACTTGTATATAATTCATACTCTGGGTAGCCATCACTTGGACTGTTCCTTCCCCCTTTTCTGGCTGAGAGCCACTTGTTCCTGAACTACCCAATTCCCAAAGTAAATTTGCTGTTGACACAATGAGATAACATATAATGGTGCTGGCATTAGTTGTGCACACCCACTACAGGAAGCTATGGAGACAAATAAAGTCCATGATACAAACCCCCTTGCACATTTCTAGGGTCTATTTAATTTAACTAGCATTAGCAAAGAATGATTATGAGGTGTTGCCTCTCATAAAATCAAAAACTCCAACTAGTTCATTTACGTGAGGAAACTTTATATTCTTGCCTGACCTATTTGTAATTCCAATCCAGTTCCAAACTGACTTTAAATTTCCCTTTGTGGCGGCTTAGCAAGTCTCAGAGTTGTATCAAACTTCACTCACAGTATCCTGATACAACCACCTCGAAAACTCAGGGTGAGAAACTCCAACTTGTCACTGATGCCAACATCTTAAAGATAGAATCAGGTGGGATCTCAGTGGAGCAGTTAGCTGTGGTCTTTAAAACATTTTTAAACATTTCTTGTTTTATTCCCAGTAACATTGACTTCTAATTTAGTGTTGTTTTATTGTCTGAGTTCAATAAAGATTGGAAAATAATAGCTGAAAGAGAGACTAACAATATCGTAGGGAACCCACTGTATTAAGAGTTAGAACAGTTTGTTGCTGCACTAAATTATTTGTAAACACTTCGATGTTTCAGTAACACTGTTGGAAACTACTTTCTATCTCATGTTCATGGATTAGTGAGAAGTCCGTTCCATAAGGGAACTGTGAACAAAGTGGAAACTTCACAATTCAGCAATTTAATGCAGTCCAAGCATTTTGGCAACTGAGCAAAACTGAAGATAATAAACGTCAGAGGAATATTTATGGGACAGTAGATGGAGAATTTCCAATCCCCTCTACAGCATTCAAAGCCATGACATCTGCTATCTGCGTTAAAGGTCAAGCAAGGGGGAGCTTTCTTTTCATGTAACACTTTGTTTCTTGCCTATATTATACTTTTGTACCGTCTCCATCAAACTATTAACTCTTTAAATCACAGGCTGGCTAGCATTCTAATAGATTTACCAGGTCTTGTGTTTTCACTAAAAACAACAATATTGAAAGCCAAAGCAAATGGCGTTATCTGCTTTTGATATGTTATACGGTGCAACTGGTCTTTTACATTATCCCTTCGTTAAATTTAACATAATCGTTAAATTATGTCGTTATGGAAGCATAATGACATAATGCTTCGTGGTCCTGATTGTTGATTAATAATCAATGTTAAATAACCTGCATTTGTTGTTCGAGAGCCACATCGATTTGGAAGAAACTTTAATGTATTTCCCACTTGCCTCTCTGCCCCCCCACGCCTCATTCTCCCACCCTCCTTCCCCCAACCATCCTTACATATATTAGGTCTGTTTGGTCAACAGCTTTATGCAACCATTCTTCATTTGTGAATTGTTAACAGATGACCCAACAGCCAAACGCATTGCTGTCCTTACCTGACATCCGTGCATGGACATTTCCGAAGGATATAACAGGGAAATCTAGCTGATGTTACTCCTTCTGTTTCAGGTCTGACGCAGTTGGATGGAGTGGGCCTACTCACTACTTTAGATAACGTTGGGAATTGTACATATGCTACGCCCAAGGCTTTTGACTCATCCTCACACCGCCTCAACCAGCTGAGCCGTGTCACTGCTCTTTCAGAGGAAGCCACTCATTACAAGTCCACGGCAATGTAAACAACTTTCATTTTCCTCCGGAGTGAAGCTGAAAGGATATTATTTGGGAAAGCAGTTTATATCTATCTATAATACTTCCACTGAGGATTTGCTGGACATGAGCGTTCATCCTGGTTTCATGCTCTGTGGGTAGACAAAAGTCAGATATTCCCCAGAGAAGGAAATACAGTAGGTCTGAAATATAGAAAGTGTCATGCTGTTCACTCCTCAGTAGCAAAGTGTTGGCAGAAGACTATGAGCTTATGATCTGGCCAGTCTTTTCATGGGTTCATGATACCAATGGTAAATACAAACACAGGACTTTATTATCCAGGCACACAATTAAAGGCATATTCACTTGAACGTTACAAAATATTTGAAAGAGAAGATATAAATTCTGCTGTAGCAGCTATTCACCAAAAAAACTTCAATTTGAATGGGCCATATAAACACAAGTAGAACTGCAGTACTAATTCTTTAAGATAGAAAAGTAAATTAAATTGAATAACGTAGAAATAAATTATTGAATTTTAAAAGTTCCTTCATTGTATTAAATGCACTTCATCCATGTGAGCACTGCCCAGTCCATCACCGGCTCGGACCTCCCCACCATCAAAGGGATTTATCGGAGTCGCTGCCTCAAAAAGGCAGCCAGCATCATCAGAGACCCACACCATCCTGGCCACACACTCATCTCACCACTGCCATCGGGAAGAAGGTACAGGAGCCTGAAAACTGTAACGTCCAGGTTCAGGAACAGCTTCTTCCCTACAGCCATCAGGCTATTAAACACTACAACCTCAAATAAGCTCTGAACTACAATAGACTATTATTAATATTGCACTAATTGTTTGTTTTTTGGGTATGTGTATGTATGTGTGTGTATATATAATATATATGGATATGGATATGTGTATATATATATATATATACTTATGGGTACGTGTATATATACACTGAACTTTTTTTTCCCTCTCGTTTATCATATTGTATACAGTGTACTATGTTTACATATTCTGTTGTGCTGCAGCAAGTGAGAATTTCATTGTTCTATCTGGGACACAAGACAATAAAACATTCTTGACTCTTATTCATATATTTTCCACATTATGGAAACTCTCTGCCGCAGAGGGTAGTCGAGGCCAGTTCATTGGCTATACTTAAGAGGGAGTTAGATGTGGCCCTTGTGGCTAAAGGGATCAGAAGGTATGGAGAGAAGGCAGGCACGGGATACTGAGTTGGATGATCAGCCATGATCATATTGAATGGCGGTGCAGGCTCGAAGGGCCGAATGGCCTACACCTGCACCTAATTTCTATGTTTCTATGTCTATGTTTATGGATTGGAGAATAGCATATAACCATATAACCATATAACAATTACAGCACGGAAACAGGCCATCTCGGCCCTACAAGTCCGTGCCGAACAAATGTTTTTTCCCCTTAGTCCCACCTGCCTGCACTCATACCATAACCCTCCATTCCCTTCTCATCCATATGCCTATCCAATTTATTTTTAAATGATACCAATGAACCTGCCTCCACCACTTCCACTGGAAGCTCATTCCACACCCCTACCACTCTCTGAGTAAAGAAGTTCCCCCTCATATTACCCCTAAACTTCTGTCCCTTAATTCTGAAGTCATGTCCTCTTGTTTGAATCTTCCCTATTCTCAAAGGGAAAAGCTTGTCCACGTCAACTCTGTCTATCCCTCTCATCATTTTAAAGACCTCTATCAGGTCCCCCCTTAACCTTCTGCGCTCCAGAGAATAAAGACCTAACTTATTCAACCTATCTCTGTAATATGTGGCCATATATGGCATCAACAATCCAAAAAAGATTGAAATAATAAAAAAACCATGAAGAGAATATTAAAACATAATCTTGTGGAACCATTCAGCATCTTTTTTAATCAATGAACTTTCCTCCATCATAGATGCTGATAATTCCACACATTTAACCCCTTTTACAATTGCCCCAGTAAATCTGCCTACAGTCGCAAGCATCAATGATTGGATATGATGAGTAACATAACATCTATGAACTCTACCAAACAAAAGAAACCATGGCTTTCAATTACATTTGCAGGTCCTCATGATCAATAATGACAAGAAGTTTATCCCCATCTACAAGAGTCTGGTTAGTGGTGTGAACAAATGTACATCGATCCTATTTCTACTGCAGTTGTACAGGGTCTTGGTGAGACCACACCTGGAGTATTGCGTACAGTTTTGGTCTCCAAATCTGAGGAAGGACATTATTACCATAGAGGTAGTGCAGAGAAGGTTCACCAGACTGATTCCTGGGATGTCAGGACTGTCTTATGAAGAAAGACTGGATAGACTTGGTTTATACTCTCTAGAATTTAGGAGATTGAGAGGGGATCTTATAGAAACTTACAACATTCTTAAGGGGTTGGACAGGCTAGATGCAGGAAGATTGCTCCCGATGTTGGGGAAGTCCAGGACAAGGGGTCACAGCTTAAGGATAAGGGGGAAATCCTTTAAAACCGAGATGAGAAGAACTTTTTTCACACAGAGAGTGGTGAATCTCTGGAACTCTCTGCCGCAGAGGGTAGTCGAGGCCAGTTCATTGGCTATATTTAAGAGGGAGCTAGATGTGGCCCTTGTGGCTAAGGGGATCAGAGGGTATGGAGAGAAGGCAGGTACGGGATACTGAGTTGGATGATCAGCCATGATCATATTGAATGGTGGTGCAGGCTCGAAGGGCCGAATGGCCTACTCCTGCACCTCATTTCTATGTTTCTATGTTTCTATTGCTGTGTACAGTGTAAATAATTCTGAAAAATCCAGCAGAATCAAAAGCAACAACAACTCGTAGCTTTATAGTGTAGGAAAGTCTGAAGAACAGCCTCGACCCAAAACGTCACCCATTCCTTCTCCCCAGAGAATAAATGGTGTGAATAAATTCTCCCCAGAGAAGGAATGGGGAGAATGGCCTCCTCCTGCTGCCTGTCCCGCTGAGTTACTCCAGCATTTTGTGTCTATCATAGTTTTATAGTGTAGGAAGGAACTGTAGATGCTGGTTTAAATTGATGATAAACACAAATTGCAGGAGTAACTCAGCGGGAGAGGCAGTAAGTAGAGAAGGAATGGGTGACGTTTCAGGTCGAGGTCTGAAGAAGGGTCTCAACCCAAAATGTCACCCAAACCTTCTCTTCAGAGATGCTGCCTGTCCCTCTGAGTTACTCCAGCATTTGGTGTCCATCTTCCCAGCTTTATAATCTTGGGAATAGACCCTGAATGTGGAGAGAAGATATGTTTGATGGTGATACAATGGGAAAGCTAGATGCAGGAAAAAAATTCCGAATGTTGGGCGAGTCTAGAACCAGGGGCCACAGTCTTAGAATAAAGGGGAGGCCATTTAAGACTGGGGTGAGTAAAAACCTTTTCACCCAGAGAGTTGTGAATTTGTGGAATTCCCTACCACAGAGGGCAATGGAGGCCAAATCACTGGATGGATTTAAGAGAGTTAGATAGAGTTCTAGGGGCTAGTGGAATCAAGGGATATGAGGAGAAGGCAGGCACGGTTATTGATTGGGGACGATCAGCCATGATCTCAATGAATGGCGGTGCTGGCTCGAAGGGCCGAATGGCCTCCTCCTGCCCCTATTTTCTATGTTTCTATGTTCTAATGCCAGACATGCAGGAAATATTTATCATTAATTTTTCCAAGGAACCCAGATAATGCCTGCTCTGATGGTTGTGGGAGGTAAAGGACAAGCAAGAGCAGACAAGTGGAAATGGAATGGACATGGCTGAACGTCATGTCAACTCCTGTGAAATGAGGAGAGAAATGTGAAAGAAGATGATAGTCTCAGCTTGCTGTGGATTGGCAATCTCCCATCTTCTCATTGAATAGTCAGTCACACAGAAATATTTGTGCTCATGTGCCTATTGGGAAGCAGAAAGAACAACAGAGAATGCTAGTAACAATGAACACAGGGTTTTTGACCTGAAATATTAAACAATTTCCTTTCCACCTGCTGAGTGTTACCAGTATTTTCTGTTTTTGTTTCATATTTTTATGATCTGGAGGTTTTGTGATTTTCATTTACTCTTAGACAGCAGAATGTGATGTCTTAAAACACTATAAAAAGAATTGTATAAACACTAATCTATATTACTAAAACTCTGTTCTTGACCGGTTTTGGCTTTCTGTGCTGCGGTTTCCGAGAGTACGTCGCCACCTACAGCCGTCATTTTTGGCCACCTCGCTCAGAGCCCCCCTCCGCCGCATGTGTGCCGAGGATTTTTTTTTTTTTCCCGTTGATGAAAATTGACAGAGATATTAATGTTTTTACAACATTCCCCATTCTCTCTGCTGCCCCTTCAGGAGGGAGGGGGAGGGACTATAAAACCAGGAAGTGGTGTGCCTCAATCAGTCTCTGCAAGTGGTGTGCCTCAATCAGAGCTTTGAATGACACTGACACATGTCTACAGCACTGTGAGTGCCCTTAATTTGGTTTGAAAATGAAAATATCGTTAGAGGTAAAAAAGCACTGCCTGCAAATGATTGTTTGTGTTTGGGTTGAAGTAAAGGCACTCTCTCTCTCCCCCCCCCCCCCCTCTCCCTCTCCCCCCCCCCCCCCCTCCCTCTCCCCCTCCCTCCCCCCCTCCCCCCCTCCCTCTCCCCCCCCCCCCCTCCCTCTCCCCCCCCCCCCCTCCCCCCCCCCCTCCCCCTCCCCCCCCCCCCCCCCCCCCCCCCCCCCCCCCCCCCCCCCCCCCCCCCCCCCCCCCCCCCCCCCCCCCCCCCCCCCTCCCCCCTCCCCCCCCCTCTCCTCTCCCCCCCTCTCCTCTCCCCCCTCTCTCTCCCCCCTCCTCTCCCCCCCCTCCTCTCCCCCCCTCTCCTCTCCCCCCCCCTCTCCTCTCCCCCTCTCTCTCTCCCCCCTCTCCTCCTCCCCCCCCCCCTCTCCTCCCCCCCCTCTCCTCTCCCCCCTCTCCTCTCCCTCCCCTCTCCTCTCCCCCCCCCCTCTCCTCTCCTCCCCCCTCCCCTCTCCCCCCCTCTCCTCTCCTCCAATCCCTCCTCCCCTCCAATCCCCCCTCTCCTTCAATCCCCCCTCTCTTCCCCCCTCCATCCCCTCCCCCCCCCGTCCCTCTCATAAACCCCCCTCCCCTCCACACCCCTACCCCTTCCCTGCTCCCCACCTCTCCCCCGCCCCTCATCTCACCCCCTCTCAGCACTCCCCCTCTCTCCCCCCCTCTCTCCTCTCCCCTCTATTAGCGTGAGTGCGGGAGGGGAAGGGAGGGGTAGTTAGTGTGTGATGCTGCATGCTGCCTCCCCCTCCCACAACCGCCCGTTTGGGTGAACAGACCCAACGGGTCTGCACTTGGTCTAGTAAGTAATAAAAATGAGAGAAGTACTTGACAGGCACGTGGTTTGCATATACATCTACATGTAAAGAGTTAATACACCAGTTAGTTATCAGATAATAAAAGCAAGGATAGATACTGTATTGCGTTACAATCGCGCTGCCTGCCAGGAATCTCAGCATCAAAACACTTATGCTGTATTGTGCTGCCTTGGAGAGCTGCCTGCCAAAAGACTGAGATATGTGAATTCCCAAAAGCATGGTTGACCCAGTGGCCTTGGAAACAGGAAAAGCCTTTAATATCACCAAGATAAGAAAATTACTGGATATGTCAACACAATTGCAAAGGTCTAACAGAAAGAGCAAAACCACATTATCCCTTGGGATATCTGAATACCAACTATACCAATTGATAGAATAGTAAATGGTGCTTCTTTGCTGCATTTCCTCCATTTAAAAATGCCAGGTGGAACTGTGTAATCCAAAATAGTTACGTGGTTTCCTTCTAAAATAGAACAATTTTATGTCACATTGCACTGAGCGATCAGGCAAGACTTTTTTTGATAAATGCTAAATGCTATTGTCGTTGAGCCACATTTCACATAAGGAATAATTTGACAGGGCATTCATTCACAGCTATACCAGTGGAGTGGTGATGCATGAACAAAGTTTCTGCTTTGCAGCGTCAAGCCTTCGAACATGACCACCCGAGTCCAAGCTTTCAGGTCCCTATTAAAATATAAAGAGCTTTAATGTTGTACAAGTTAGAAAAGAAGGGTTGAAGAAAGCAGAATGTGCTTTGTAATCCAAAATAATCAGAACTAACATTAATCAAAGGCATTCCGTTTTGATTGCTTGCAAATGGATATAGCCCATGTGATTGTTTCAGATGTTAAAACTGCGATGATTGGGAAAGAATCCAATCTGCACTTGGCTCTTTGAAGGTTCTCTTCACCAATACTCCAATGACTACGTTCTGGGAAGCACCAGAGATGTTCATCAAACTACAACTAGCTCTCTGTTTTGCCATTTGCCTGGAGGATTTGGGACTGTATATAAAGGATCAAATATCAAAAACTAACATTTAGCACAAACAACATTAGTCTAGCTAACAATGAAAATGGCATGCAATTTAGTAGAAAGAAAGGAAGAAAAATTATACAGCAACATATTAGGTGATGCATTTGAAAGTTTTATAACCAATAAATATTTCATTATTCATATATAGGATAAAAAGAACATAATTCTAAATCAATTGAATTTACATTTATTGTTGTCAATATGTAGTAACATGTAATCGCAGATGCTGGTTTACCAAAGAAAAATCACAAATTGCTGGAGTAACTCAGCGGGACAGGCAGCATCTCTAGAGAGAAGGAATGGGTGACATTTCGGGTCAGGGTCACAACCCGAAACATCACCTGTCCACTGAAATGCCTCATCCACTGAGTTCTCCCAAAGCACCGTCAGTTCTATAAAATACACTATCCGTTGACTAACTGACCATAACACGATATCAGGCCTCAAACTAATAGTCATTATTTCCTACGTTCCACAACGTGCTTTCCTCCCAAATCTACCCGCATCTCCCAATCATTGGCTCCCCATATCTGGCCCAACTCATACCTGTCTGAAAACTTCCCTCCTCGCTACCCTCTCAGTCCCTCTCAGTCCAGTGGCGACTGAATTCACTTCTGCTCTCCTCCTGTCAATTGCTGCAGCTCTGCACTTCCAAACCTGGTTATGCCACCAAGTGTACCGACCCTGAGAAAGACTAGTCTTACATCCAGACAACATATGCCTCAACGTTGCCACCTCTGAACACAAGGGTCACGCCGGGTCCCCACCTACCCATTGTTTGAGATCCTGCGGTGATGAATAGCCCTTATAAGGAAACTTACATGACCCGCCTCCATGCACCACAGCTCCCTCCAGCTAAACCTCCTCTTTGCGACACTTTTCCAGTTCAACCACTATCCCTGCTTAACCTGGCCTACTGCCCTTACACATCTCACTGCTTCAACCTGACGATGTACCTGCTCTACAACTAATTTCCTCCTCACTGTTGCACCTGCCTTACTCAATAGACATTAGACAATAAACAATAGGTGCAGGAGTAGGCCATTTGGCCCTTCAAGCCAGCATCGCCATTCAATGTGATCATGGCTGATCATCCCCAATCGGTACCCCGTTCCTGCCTTCTCCCCATATCCCCTATCTTCAAGAGCCCTATCTAGCTCTCTCTTGAAAGTATCCAGAGAACCGGGCCCCCCACGCCCTCTGAGGTGAAGAATTCCACAGACCATACTGGTTTCCCTGTGCTGAGCCCTAAGCCTCCTATCCCTTGCTGCACCCTACCAACAATATCTGTATGCCTCTGCTTGTGCTTCTTCTACTGCCTGCTCTGAGTTCCACTTCTTCCCTCTAGTTACACTTGGCACCAGATTACTAACCAAGGTTTCCTTGCTACCTGAAAATTGCAACTCTAACCTCACCTTAGCACACTTTAACTCCTCTGTTAGGCTAGACACTTTAGGCGACTCTTTTTGTCATATCCCCCCTTCTCTGCCTCCGTCCGCAGTGAGGCCTAATGGCGGGACTGGCGGCCTCCAACTGCGACCGACCTCGAGGCTCCGGAAGCAGAGCCAGCCAGGACTTACAACACGAGGCTGGCCATCTTCGAGCTGTGGCGGCGTTCCGTTGGCAGCGGCCCTGCGCGGGGCTGAGACGGCGCTCCGGTGAGGGCGGCCCGACGCGGGGCTGAGACGGCGCTCCGGTGAGGGGCTGAGACGGCGCTCTGGTGGCTGAGGCGGTGTTCCGGTGGCAGCGACCTGAATCCGGGGCTCGGCCGCGGGCCAGTGGACGACACCGTCGGGAGCTCGCAGGTCACAGGCTGGTGCCTGTTTTCCGGAGTTCCCGCGGCAACAGCTGTGTCCGCTGGACTGGAGGGCGGCAGCTTCGACCACCCCGGGCCGCGGAGCTTGAACCGGCCCATTCGCGGAGCTCGGTTGAGCCGCGGGACTGACTTACCATCGCCCGATGGGGAAGAAACAACATATCGCCTCAGCGCAGAGGGAGAATGTGGAGGGAAGAGACAGTAACTTTAAGACTTTTGCCTCCATCACAGTGAGGAGGTGCCTGGTGAACTCACTGTGGTGGATGTTAATTTGTGTTTATTGTGTGTTTTGTTGTTTATTATTATATGTATGGCTGCAGGCAACGACATTTCGTTCAGACCGAGATGTCTAAATGACAAATAAAGGATCTAATCTAATCTAATCTAATCAAGGCGAAATGGAGAATACCTTTCCCATATAAAGCCACATTACTAGGGGACTGTGGAACTCCTAACCATTTCCTAATATACTGTACGAACTAACCAATCTATCTGTCCTTTCCACCTTTGAAATTGGAAGGAATTTCTTCCCAGAGGCCATTAGGACTGTAAACTCCTATCTAACCAGGGACTAACTTACTGTACCAATTTACTGTGTGTGGTGTCTTTTTAAATTGCTGTTTCTTTTTTTTTTTCTCCCACAAATATGTAATTCTATTCTGTTTTGTAGTTTTTTTTGCACAATCCGCAAGCATTGCCACTTTTCATTTCACTACATGTCTCGTATGCGTACGTGACGAATAAACTTGACTTGACTTGACTCATGTACTGTCAATGGACACATCAACCTAGGGAATAGCCAAAACTGCAAACACCACAGTTTCAACTTGCCTGGAAGCCCTGACTTCTCTATTCCATCAGTAACATATTTTCTAAGTTGCTGAGCCTGTTCGGTGTCATCTAACTTCCTGTTATACCACCTATCCTAACTTTTCACTGGTTTCTCCATTATAGTCGGGATTTTTTCTTCGTCCACATGGAACCTTTTCTCTACTACCTTTCCTCTTGCCCAATAAATACTCTGTGACTTACTAGGCTGAATCTTCAATCTAGCCCATTTAAGACGATCATTTATCCTCCCAAAATGTATACAATCCTTGCATCATAGTGCACACATTGATGCTTTATATTCTGTGACCACTATCTAATCAATGTGGTCTTCAAATTATGCAGAAAATATTGTGAATCTTCTAACTTTGTTCATTTTGATCTTCAGCTTATCGTAAATTTGTCATTTGCATTTGTTTAGTGCAATTAATAACATATCGGTAGATACAGTCAAAGATCATTATTTTGCATGTACTATGGTTAATAAAGTTATTCTACTTGTCAAGAGATTCCTGAAGATGAAGAACTGTCGACACAAGGAACTGTAGATGCTGGAATCTTGCATAGAACACAAAGTGCTGGAGAAACTCGGCAGGCCAGGCAGTATCTCGGGAGGAAACCTATCCATGTTCTCCAGGGATGCTGCCTGACACTCTGAGATACTCCAACATAATGTCTCGTTCCTTGGTAAACCAGCATCTGCAGCTCCTTGGTCCTACATAGGGTCAATATGGGAATGGGAGGGAGAGTTAAAATGGGATGAGCGAGCAAGCCTACCCAGTCCGAGCACAAGTGGTCACTAAAATGGCCGCCTAGTCTACGCTTGGTTTTGCTGATGTACAGGAGACCTCATCAGGACCACTGGTAGATAATGTTTGTAAAGGTGCATATGAACCACATTCACATCTGGAAGGGCTGCAGGAGTCCCTCGCTGCATGTGACAGTGTTATATCTCCTGCAATTGCAAGCTAAAGTACTTGGGGCGAGTGCACCAAGGTGTTATGGAGGGAGTAGCCTCTGTAGAAGGCAGGAAGGGTCGGGGATGGGAAGACGTTGCAGATGGTGAAAATGTCAGAGAAAGATATGTTGGATGTGGAGGCTTGTGGGGTGACGGGTTAGGACTAGGGGAACTCTGATTGCTCTTGTTCTGACTGAGGGTAGGGGGAATGAGAATAGAACTGCAGGACACAGAGGAATCACAGGTGAGGAATCCACCCTTCCCCTTACTTTTCATTTCACTCCTCTTTCATTTCTTGTCTCTCCTTAAAGGGCCTGTCCCACTTAGCCTATTTTTTAGGCGGCTCCAGGTGACTAGGTTGTGGTGAGTCGTCTCCTCAGTCGCCCAAACAGTCGTAGCATCTTTCTGGTCGCCGTTGGATTTTCAACGTGTTGAAAAAATTTTGGGGACATTCGACAACAGTGGGTTTGACGCCAATGAGCTTAGCTTGACTTCTCCTGATGTAGATGCTGTCGTAGTTGTTGCCAGGTTAATGTAGGTTGTTGCCAGGTGACGTAGGTTGTTGCCAAGTGACGTAGGTTGTTGCCAGGTGACGTAGGTTGTTGCCAGGTGACGTAGGTTGTTGCCAGGTGACGTAAGTTGTTGCCAGGTGACGCAGGTTGTTGCCCGGTTAATGTAGGTTGTTGCCAGGTGACGTAGGTTGTTGCCAGGTGACGTAGGTTGTTGCCAGGTGACGCAGGTTGTTGCCAGGTGACGCAGGTTGTTGCCAGGTGACGCAGGTTGTTGCCAGGTGACGTAGGTTGTTGCCAGGTGACGCAGGTTGTTGCCAGGTGACGCAGGTTGTTGCCAGGTGACGCAGGTTGTTGCCAGGTGACGCAGGTTGTTGCCAGATGACGTAGGTTGTTGCCAGGTGACGTAGGTTGTCGCCGGCTCTCTTTGGGGTTTTTTTGGTGTTAAATTATGATTCTATTTCCAATTTTATGTCGAACGTGGGTCCAGTTGCCGGTTTTTCACCGTCCTGCTACGACTATGCCAGTCGCCGGCAGTCGCGGGCCCTTATGCTCCTGTTCCACTCAAGCGATGTTTTAGGCGACTACAGGCAACTAGGCTGTCACCATGGTCTTTGGAAGACAATTTGGGAATCAGAGCGTATTCAGGTCGCCACTGGATTTTGAAATGTACAAAACGTTTTGGCGACAGTCGGCGACAGTTGATTTGACGCCAATGAGCGTAGTTTGACTTCCCCGGACGTAGGTGATGCTGTAGGTTGTTGCCAGGATGACGTAGGTTGTCGCCAGTGTTGACCAGTGAATTCCATTGGCGACTACCTACGTCAACCTATGTCGGGCGGCGACGGGTACCGGTGACTGAATTGTCTTACAGTGTCATAGCGTCGCAGGTGGACGTAGGTTGTCGTAGGTGTGGTCATAGGTGGACGTCCTAATGGGTCGCCGGTTGTCGGTAGCTTGCCGTAGCTTGATGTCGACTAGGTGGTAAGTTGTTCTAGACATTGTCGTGGGGGGGATCCAGTCGCCTAAGTGGGACAGGCCCATTACTGAAACCCTTTTGTTTCCCTGTTTATTTTTTTTGTCTCCTTTACATCCCTAGCCTTTGTTCACCAAATCAAATCAAAACCTTTCACCTGTATCCACCTATCACTTGCCAGGTTTTGTACTGCCCGCACCTCTTTTCCAGTTTCCACCATCAGTCTGAAGCAAGGTTTTGACCTGAAATGTTACCTATCCATATCCGCCAGACCAAATGTATCATTCCAGCACTTTGTGTTCTGACTATATACTTGACTTGCACCAAGATCTAGAGGCTAGTTAGATATGGGATGATAAGTGGCAGGTAACATTTGTGCCCTGAAAGTGCTAGGACAAGTCCGTCTTGAGTGTCTGTACATGAACCTTTGACATTCAATGTTATTAACATCACTGAGCTCCCACCAACATCCTGAGAAGCGACCTATAACCAGACATTCAATTGGATCAGACATTTAGGGGTAACATGAGGGGGAACCTCTTTACTCAGAGAGTGGTAGCGGTCTGGAATGAGCTTCCAGTGGAAGTGGTGGAGGCAGGTTCATTGGTATCATTTAAAAATAAATTGGATAGGCATATGGATGAGAAGGGAATGGAGGGTTATGGTATGAGTGCAGGCAGGTGGGACTAAGGGGGAAAAAAATTGTTCGGCACGGACTTGTAGGGCCGAGATGGCCTGTTTCCGTGCTGTAATTGTTATATGGTTATATGGTTATATAAATACCATGGCTGTAACAGCAGATTTGAGGCTGAGTATCCTATGGCAAGTGATTTACCTCTTGATACACCAAATCCTTTCCACTATCTTTAAGACACAAGTCAGGAGCTTCAACATTCAAGAAACTTGATGTCAGCAGGAAAAAGTAATTCACACACTTGGCACTCCATCCACTAGTTTAAACATAATTTTCATCATCATCATCAAAGCACCAATGCACATGATAGTGATGTGAACCATCTATAAAATGTATTGTAGATACCCAGGCTAATCTGAGAGCATCACCCAAACCTGCAAGGACAGGTGTAGGAGTACCTACAGATCCCCCTTCATCTCAAATGCCATAATTGTTGCTTCATCGTTGATGGATTTAAACCTTGATACACTTTCCCCAACAGCACTACGCAAATACCTTCAACTACAGCATTGTAGTGACTTGCAGTAAACTTACCACCACCATCTCTAAAACCATTAACTACAGCGACAAAAGGTGGCCTTGCCAATGTCAAGTCAAGTCAAGTTTATTCGTCACATACGCATACGAGATGCGCAGCGAAATTAAAAGTGGCAATGCTCGCGGATTGTGCAAAAAACTACAAAACAGAATGGAACAGAATCAGTAATTAAATATTTGGGGGGGGAAAAAGAAAACCCAGCAATTTTAAAAAGACACCACACAACAGTAGAGTGGTACAGTAAAGTTAGTCCCTGGTGAGATAGGAGTTTACAATCCTAATGGCCACTGGGAAGAAACTCCTTCTCAACCTCTCTGTTTTCACAGCATGGCAACGGAGGCGTTTGCCTGACCGTAACAGCTAGAACAGTCCATTGCAGGGGTGGAAGGGGTCCCCCATAATGTTGCTGGCTCTAAATCTGCACCTCCTGATGTATAGTTCCTGCAGGGGGGTGAGTGAAGTTCCCATAGTGTGTTCGGCCGAATGCACTACTCTCTGCAGAGCCTTCTTGTCCTGGGCAAAGCAATTCCCAAACCAGATTGTGATGTTTCCGGACAAGATGCTTTCCACAGCCACTGAGTAGAAGCACTGGAGGATCCTCAAAGTCACTCTGAATGTCCTCAATCGTCTAAGGTGGTAAAGGCGCTGCCTTGCCTTACTCACCACTGCAGCAGCATGTGATGTCCATGTCAGATTCTCTGAGATGTGGACTACCAGGAATTTAAAGCGGCTCACCCTATCCACAGGATCCCCATTTATCTTCAGCGGTGTGTACGGCATCGGATGCAATGGTGCACAGATGTCCCAAAAATGAATAAACTAAAAATAAGGTGCTGTAATTTTTGGGAAGTTTATTAAGTTAATGACATAGTAGCACAGTGGGTGGGTCTGAATACCGTAACCATATAACCATATAACCATATAACAATTACAGCACGGAAACAGGCCATCTCGGCCCTACAAGTCCATGCCGAACAAATTTTTTTCCCCTTAGTCCCACCTGCCTGCACTCGTACCATAACCCTCCATTCCCTTCTCATCCATATGCCTATCCAATTTATTTTTAAATGATACCAATGAACCTGCCTCCACCACTTCCACTGGGAGCTCATTCCACACCGCCACCACTCTCTGCGTAAAGAAGTTCCCCCTCATATTACCCCTACACTTCTGTCCCTTAATTCTGAAGTCATGTCCTCTTGTTTGAATCTTCCCTATTCTCAAAGGGAAAAGCTTGTCCACATCAACTCTGTCTATCCCTCTCATCATTTTAAAGACCTCTATCAGGTCCCCCCTTAACCTTCTGCGCTCCAGAGAATAAAGACCTAACTTATTAAACCTATCTCCTATCTCTGTAACTTAGTTGTTGAAACCCAGGCAACATTCTAGTAAATCTCCTCTGTACTCTCTCTATTTTGTTGACATCCTTCCTATAATTTGGCGACCAAAATTGTACCCCATACTCCAGATTTGGTCTCACCAATGCCTTGTACAATTTTAACATTACATCCCAGCTTCTATACTCAATGCTCTGATTTATAAAGGCTAGCATACCAAAAGCTTTCTTTACCACCCTATCTATATGAGATTCCACCTTCAAGGAACTATGCACGGTTATACCCAGATCCCTCTGTTCAACTGTATTCTTCAATTCCCTACCATTTACCATGTACGTCCTATTTTGATTTGTCCTGCCAAGGTGTAGCACCTCACATTTATCAGCATTAAACTCCATCTGCCATCTTTCAGCCCATTTTTCCAAATGGCCTAAATCACTCTGTAGACTTTGGAAATCCTCTTCATTATCCACAACACCCCCTATCTTAGTATCATCTGCATACTTACTAATCCAATTTACCACACCTTCATCCAGATCATTGATGTACATGACAAACAACAAAGGACCCAACACAGATCCCTGAGGCACCCCACTAGTCACCTGCCTCCAACCCGATAAACAGCCATCCACCATTACCCTCTGGCTTCTCCCATTCAGCCACTGTTGAATCCATCTTGCTATTCCTGCATTTATACCCAACAGTTGAACCTTCTTAACCAACCTTCCATGAGGAACCTTGTCAAAGGCCTTACTAAAGTCCATATAGACAACATCCACTGCTTTACCCTCGTCAATTTCCCTAGTAACCTCTTCAAAAAATTCAAGAAGATTAGTCAAACATGACCTTCCAGGCACAAATCCATGTTGACTGTTCCTAATCAGACCCTGTTTATCTAGATGCTTATATATATTGTCTCTAAGTATCTTTTCCATTAATTTGCCCACCACTGAAGTCAAACTAACAGGTCTATAATTGCTAGGTTTACTCTTAGAACCCTTTTTAAACAATGGAACAACATGCGCAGTACGCCAATCCTCGGGGACTATTCCCGTTTCTAATGACATTTGAAATATTTCTGTCATAGCCCCGGCTATTTCTACACTAACTTCCCTCAATGTCCTAGGGAATATCCTGTCAGGACCTGGAGACTTATCCACTTTTATATTTTTCAAAAGTGTCAGTACTTCTTTTACTTTGAACCTCATAGTATCCATAGCTACTCTACTAGTTTCCCTTACCTCACATAATTCAATATCCTTCTCCTTGGTGAATACCAAAGAAAAAAAATTGTTCAATATCTCCCCCATCTCTTTTGGCTCTGCAGATAGCTGTCCACTCTGTCTCTCCAATGGACCAATTTTATCCCTCGTTATCCTTTTGCTATTAATATAGCTGTAGAAACCCTTTGGATTGACTTTCACCTTACTTGCCAAAGCAACCTCATATCTTCTTTTAGCTTTTCTAATTTCTTTCTTAAGATTCTTTTTACATTCCTTATACTCCTCAAGCACCTCATTTACTTAATGCTGCCTATAATTATTTGTAGATCTACCTCTTTTTCCCGAACAAGATGTCCAATTTCCCTTGAAAACCAGGGCTCTTTCCAATTTTTACTGTTTCCTTTCAACCGAACAGGAACATAAAGATTCTGTACTCTTAAAGTTTGTCCTTTAAAATGTCCTCCATTTCTCTTCTACATCTTTCCCATAAAACAAAATGTCCCAGTTCACTCCTTTTAAATCATCTCGCATCGCATCAAAGTTAGCCTTTCTCCAATCAAAAATCTCAACCCTAGGTCCAGTTCTGACCCTCTCCATAATTATCTTGAAACTAATGGTATTGTGATCACTGGACCCGAAGTGCTCCCCAACGCATACCTCCGCCACCTGTCCCATCTCATTTCCTAACAGGAGGTCCAGCACTGCCCCTCCTCTAGTAGGTACCTCTATGTATTCCTGCAAAAAACTATCCTGCACACATTTTACAAACTCCAACCCATCCAGCCCATTTACAGAATGTGTTTCCCAGTCTATGTGTGGAAAGTTGAAATCTCCCACAATCACTACCTTGTGCTTACTACTAATATCTGCTATCTCCTTACATATTTGCTCTTCCAATTCTCGTTCCCCGTTTGGCGGTCTATAATACACCCCTATAAGAGTTGCTACACCTTTCCCACTTCTGAATTCCACCCAAATAGCCTCCCTAGATGAGCCCTCCAATCTATCCTGCCAAAGCACTGCTGTAATATCTTCCCTGACTAGCAATGCAACACCTCCACCTCTTGCCCCTCCAATTCTATCACACCTGAAGCAGCGAAATCCTGGAATATTTAGTTTCCAATCACAGCCCTTCTGCAACCACGACAATTTCTTCTTCAGCCCCCTTCGATCATGGCTGACCATGGGTGCCTCCAGGGTGCTATTCCCTATATGGAGGACGCCTGTGCGTGACTTTGTTTAACGTGGGGAGACTGGTGCACAGACAGCCACTCCACGGTCCTTGACAGATCCGGGTCAGGATCCAGTGGCATGGAGTCCAAGACGACCAGAGACCCTTTTCTGCTGCAGGATGCATCCGCCTTCCCAGCCGTTGTGACGCTCCACTAAGGTCAGCCATCGTCCACCGCCTATTCCATCGTTGAGGTCTTGGTTCGATTACTCTTTGTCAGAGACCTCCCCCTCGACCTTACCGCCATGGGTGGCCCTACCAGGAGCATAGCTCCAGAAGGCAACACTCCTAGGATCTCAGGACCACACAAGCACACAACCACAACTAGGTGACAATCCATGGAGAATAGACAATAGACAATAGGTGCAGGAGTAGACCATTCGGCTCTTTGAGCCTGCACCGCCATTCACTGCGATCATGGCTGAAGTTGGCACAATGGGAGATAAATTGAGATACAGTTTAGATTCTATTGCTGCAGTGGCTACTAATGTTTCTCACTTTAATACTATCCATCAGTAACAGAAATACAACATAAATAAAACAAATAAAGCAGTATATAGACAATAGACAATAGGTGCAGGAGTAGGCCATTCGGCCCTTCAAGTCAGCACCGCCATTCAATGTGATCATGGCTGATCATCCCCAATCAGTACCCCTGTTCCTGCTTTCTCCCCATATCCCCTAATTCCACTATTTTTAAGAGCCCTATCTAACTCTCTCTTGAAAGCATTCAGAGAATCTGCCTCCACCACCCTCTGAAGCAGAGAATTCCACACTCACAACTCTTTGTGAGAAAAAGTGTTTCCTCGTCTCTGTTCTAAATGGTTTACCTCTTATAGATCAGATATAGTTGTTAAAATAGGACCAACCAAAGATTTTTTTGGAATAGGACCAACCAAATAGGACCAAGCAAAGATATATGGTGTCTATTTACTTTCATATCTTTTAACTATCCCAAGAGAAAGATTGTGACTGCCTGATATTTGTTATATTTTGTGGAAGTGAAGCCCTGCGATCACTCGCCAAGCAGCTGGGTGTAATGTTGTCCGCCATAGCTGTCACTGGGAGAAGACTGAGGGATGCACAGCACCACATGACAAAGTGAAAACAAAACTGACACAAGTTACTTCACTTCCTCCACCAAAAGATATGCAACATGATAACTGGTAACAAGAAGTTCAACTATTTTTAGATGAAAAATAAATATAGAAAAATTGATATGCCACACAGTTCTGCAGATTTGCACACTCTTGCTTCAATAATGATGCCATCTGCTGGCTTCATTGTGTCTAAGGACCTTTGACAATTGAAATACAATTAACAGCAATATTTAGCAGGAGCTGATATTTAGAATTTATAAAAAACATTGTTTATGCTGTATACTGAGGCTTAGTACACAGGGCTGTGTACTGAGCCCCATGCTCTACTCCCTCTTCACTCACGACTGTGTTCCTGCATTCGACACCAACACCATCGTGAAGATTGCAGACGACACAACAGTGATTGGGTTGATCACTAACGGTGATGAAACAAAATACAGAGTGGAGGTGCAGAACCTGGCGGACTGGTGCACACGTAACAACTTGTCACTAAACACCTCCAAGACCAAGGAGCTGATTATCAACTTCAGGAGGTCCCATAATGGAGAATACGCCCCAATCTCCATTTACGGGGAAAGTGTGGAGAGAGTGTCCGACTTTAAGTTTCTGGGCACTCACATTTCTGAGGACCTCACATGGTCCACCAACACCGCTGCGCTGGTCAAGAAGGCACAGCAACGACTGTTCTTCCTGAGGACATTAAAAAAGACTGGTCTGCCCCAAACAGCTGCTGACAACGTTCTACCGCTGCACCACAGAGAGCATATTAACGTATGGCAACTCTGTGTGGCAACTCTGTGTGGTATCTCAGCTGCACGGAGGCGGAGAGGAGAGCTCTTCAGCACGTCGTCCACAGAACGCAGAGGATTATTGGGACAGCACTACCAGCCTTGGAGGGCATCTACCACACACGGTGCCTCAGGAAGGCCGTCAGCATCCATAAAGACTCATCACACCCTTGTAACGGACTGTTTGAACGACTTCCCTCCAGCAGATGTTACAAGACCTTCTACGCCCGAACCTCCAGACTCAGGAACAGCTTCATCCCCAGAGCTATAGCGGCTCTGAACCGGCCCTGCTGAGTGCCCCCCATCTCCCCTGGACTGTCTCCCTCAGATGGTCACGTCACACAGACAAATTTGCACTTTTGTCTGTTTTGACTATTTTAATGTTCTTTTTACAATCCATGTTCTCGGGGTATCTAAATCTAAATTTTAGTAGTTACTTAAGTTATGATGTTGGATTTGTGCGTAGCGCTGCTCAGTGTCCGTCATGGTACGCGAGGCATAAGAAATGGGCTGCAGCAAGCCATCATCATAGAGCTGCAGGCAGGCAGCACCTAGTCCAAAACGGGAAGCGTTGCACGTTACCACAATTGGACGCTGCAGATCGAAAAACTTGAGAGTCGGCGTGCTGATCAGCTTCGTTTTGCGGAAATCGAAAGCCTGCTGGTGTTGTGGAAACCAGGACCAGGCAATGTCTTTTTTCGTCAGTTGCCTCAGGAGTGCGCTCAACTCGCTGAGGTCGGGGATAAACTTGCCCAAATAGTTGACCATGCCCAGGAAACGCTGCAGGCTGGTAACATCTGTCGGGGTAGGCAGCTCGGAGATAGCGTTGGTCTTTTGTGGATCAGGTTTCAGCCCGTGGGCTGTGATGATGTGGCCAACATAGGGTACTTCAGCTACACGGAACCTGCACTTTGACGGGTTAAGTTTTAGGTTGATCTGGCGAGCGCGGTCTAGAATCCGTCGGAGATGGCGATCATGCTCAGCAGCATCTCTCCCATAAACAAGAATGTCATCCACAATAATGGCACACGGCGGACCAGCAAACAGTTGCTCCATGGAGCGCTGAAACACTTCGTTAGCGGAGTTGATGCCGAACAGCATCCGCAAAAATTTGAATCTTCTGAAGAGTGTGCCGAAAGTGGTTAAGTCTGAGGAGCGTTTGTCCAGGGGTATTTGCCAGAACGAGCTCCTGGCATCGAGGACGGAAAACACCGTGGCCTGTCCGACCTGGGCAGCAACGTATTCTCCAGTCCTCATAGGGTAGTGGGGACGTTTTATTGCCAGATTGGGGTTGATGCACACCCGTATTTCATCCTTACCCTTCTTCATGGTGGTGACCATGGTGGAGACCCACTCAGTGGGATCACTGACGGCTTCCAGCACTCCCATGTCAACCATGTTCTTCAGCATGGCCTCGACCTTGCCCTTCATGGCAAACGACACCCTGTGTGGGGCACGGATCACAGGCACTACCGAGGGGTCAGTTGCGATCTTGTATACAAGGGGCAGCTTCCCCAACTTATCATCGAATAGGTCAGGGTACTCGGAGAGTGGATTCAGCATCACCCGCACTTCGTGGACCGTACGGTCGAAAGACACCGGCCCGAGATCCTGACACGCTTGATTGCTCAATAGAGTTACACAGTCACAGTCCAGAATGAAAAACGACAGGTCATGGGATGATTTCTGCAGCACACAGTGGAAGGTGGCCCTCCCCACAGGTGTTAGCTCCTCTCCCCCATAAGCACACAATACAGAGCGGTCAGCAGTCAACAGCTCATCATTTCTTATCTGTTTGAATAGGGATGTTGACATAACATTCACCTTCGCCCCCGTGTCGAGCTTAGCAGTGAGGGACTTGTTGTTGACAGTAACGAGCACAGAAGGATTGGGGAGGCGAGATCGGCTATGAAGGAGAGTGTAAACACTAGTATCTCCCATAGAATTGCTGGGCTCAGAGTCGAGGGCAGTGTCGACAGAAGACTGAGAATCGAATTCGTTATCAACTTGCTGAAGGTTGTTTAAAACTTGTCTAGGAGCTGGGGGAATGTTCCCACGGGAGCGACAGGCAGCTGAAAAATGGTTCATCTTGGACCGGCAAGGTTCAGCAGGAGCGAGGCTTTGACCGCATCAGGGCCATTTCGGTGCACGATGTTGATGAAGTGGTTGTAGTCCATCACGAAAGTAGCCCAGCGTTCCGCAATGTCAGCATAAAGACAAGGGGAGAGGGGTTTCGGCATGAAAATGCCATGATGAATGGGGAATTAAACACTAGTTGCACTAGGGACAAATAAAACCCGATAAACGGTGCGTGTTTAACTTGCTGACACCATGTAAAGGAGTCAAGTCTGACACAATCTGACCTTTACTGAGTCTTTAGTTAAGGCACATGTCACACACGTCCCAGTACTGACTACATCTAGTCTTCAGGCGTACTGGAACCAAAGGGAGGAACAAGGGGAGGATCTCACAGTTATACTGATATGGCTGGGCATGATTAGTGGTGTTGAGGTAGCTACGTTATAGGTTGCATGCATAAACCATCTACAGTCCCAACCTGAAACGTCAATATACTTGTTCTCCAGAGATGCTGCCTGACCTCACTTCAGCACTGTCTTTTTTTTAAAACCCAGCATCTGCAGTTCCTTTTTTCGAAATGCATGTCACGCTGACATGTTGTGATGAAGGGTCTTTGACCTGAAATGTAACTATTTTATTCTCTCTACAGATGCTGAGTAAGCATCAGATCATTCATTCTTATTTCATACTGAACTGGATTTTGCTATTGCATTTCTCCAAAACTCCTATTATAGTCAAACATAAATGTTTGGAAGACACAAGGAAGTGCAGATGCTGGAATTCTGAGCAAAACACAATGTGCTGGAGGAACTCAATGGACCAGGCAGCATCTGTGGACGGAATGGACAGGCGACGTTTCAGTTTGGGATCCTTCTTCAGATTGATTGTTGTAAGAGGGAGAGAAAGCTGGGAGAGAGACTATAAACAATAGACAATAGGTGCAGGAGTAGGCCATTCGGCCCTTCGAGCCAGCACTGCCATTCAATGTGATCATGGCTGATCATTCCCAATCAGTACCCCGTTCCCACCTTCTCCCATATCCCCTGACTCCGCTATTTTTAAGAGCCCCATCTAGCTCTCTCTTGAAAGCATCCAGAGAACCTGCCTCCACCGCCCTCTGAGGCAGAGAATTCCACAGGCTCACCATTCTCTGTGAGCAAAAGTGTTTCGTCGTCTCCGTTCTAAATGGCTTACTCCTTATTCTTAAAGAGGTGGGGGCAGGACAACACCGGCAAGTGATGGGTAGGTGTAGGTGAGCAAGGTTTGCTGGCAGATGGGTGGAGAAAATTATAAAGATTAGAGATGAAAAGGAGACACGTATGTCAAGATAAATCACTTTTCCTCAACTGTTATGCTGAGACAGATTGGTGTAATCTACAGATAATCTAGTTGCCTGCACTATAACCTTGTTTACAATTAATTTTATCTTTAAAATCCTGTCCACTCTGAGTGAAAACTGGTACCAAACTATATTTACTTTTATGAATGGAACTTTGAAGACTATTGAAATAGACCTTGGTTTCCTCAGTGTTAAGTTTGGGGCCAACACAACACAACACCAAGAGATCAGCCGGGTTTGTAACATCCAAACCCATTTATTTATTGGCCAGGGTCAATAAAATTCAATAAGTAAAAAAATAAATTCTGATGAATTCCCTTTTGGAAAAACAAATCATAATTCCATCTCTTCAAATTGAGCTTGATCATGAATCACAGGGAAAACATGACTGTGATGTGGAATTACATTAAACAAACCATTTCCATTAAAGAGAGGAAATCGTTCAATGTTTGCATTTGATTACGGCAATCATTCCAGAACTAAGAGATCATACCTGTTACGATAAATTGCAAAGACTAGACTAGCAAACTTCCTTATTAAAGACCTGACAAGGGACTTCAAGCTTATGGGAAGAGTTCCATGGGGTAGACTTGGAGATATTTCCATTTGTCATTAGGCAAACAAAAAATATGAATATTTATAAAATATGAAGATAAATCCAACAGGAAATGTAGGAGAAACTTTCTTACACTATAAAAATGTGGAACACATTATGACAAAATGAAGTTGCGGGGAAATTTAATTGGGCACATAAGGAGAAAGGAAATACACAGAAATGTTAAATATAAACAGAAAATACTGAAAGTACCCAAGAGGTCAAGCAGCATCTGTGGACAAACAGCTGGATAAATCTTTCAACAAAATTGGGAAACAGGTTTTAGGAAACAGCGAAAGAGATTTCTAATTCAGGATGTTAGTTGATAAATGTCTATAGCCTTCTTTGCACAAGAGAAAGCACATTTGACGTATTTAAATCACCATTCAAAATAAGGATATAAATACGCAAAGCTATTTATTGGACTGCAATTTATTTATTTTCATATAATCCATTTAAATTCACCCACTTTGAGTTGTACAAAACATTCTAATTACTGGCAGTATGTTAATGTACTCATATATCGCTAATAAGAGTTGGACTTCCAGAAATTAAATCTACGTTTGTTCTTCTAAAAAATATAGGCAAGTTTTCCGAACTGGAGCCACGGTAAACCAAAGTCACCAAAAGTTGCTGATTAGTTTAGTTTAGCGATACAGCATGGAAACAGGCCCTTCAGCCCACTGGGTCCGTGCTGACCAGCACACTATCCTACACCCACTTGGGACAATGTTTACATTTACCAAACCAATTAACCTACAAACCTGTACGTCTTTGGAGTGTGGGAGGAAACCGAAGATCTCGGAGAAAACCCACACAGATCACGGGGAGTACGTTCAAACTCCGTATAGACAGCACCCGTAGTCGGGATCGAACCTGGGTCTCCGGCGCTGCGTTCGCTGCAAGGCAGCAACTCTACCGCTGCGCCACCGCGACTGTCAACTAAAATGCTGCAACTAGAAACAAACTTAGAGTACCCACACACCCGCTAATCATTTCCTTATCATCACTTGCCATTTTCTACTCATTGCTTGCAAAAGTATTGCAAGCTGGTTGACACATGCTGATCATAAAAATAAAATGTGCACCTCTCTCTTCATTCACAGCAGATTTTGTACTTTCATTTCCTTTTGTATTGTGAGATGTGTTTGAGCTATTGTTTACATTGAAATGTTTCTGGTTCATTTCCAAATCCCCTGTTTTATCAAGAGGCAAGGTCATTGTTGGCTTGGGGATGAGGCAACTAAAAATACTTGAGCAGTCAGAGAGCAAGCGAACCTCGGCCTTTAACATTCATTTATGCGTTGAGGAGAAGAGTCATATTGCAAGGAGCAGACAGCCTGAACAGTTTGAATCTGGCCACATAGATGCAAATTGCTAGCTTTTTTTTCCAAAGTGTGGAAAGAGCTACGTAGCTTAAAATAAGAAAACAAAAAGAAGGGCAAGGCAAATGCTTATAACCTTCTGGAGGAGGGTACAAGAAGGGAGAAGGCTGTGTGTGATATGTTTCTTTTGAAATGTAGTATTGCAGAGCTTACGTTGACAATATAACAATATATTGCTCAGCCTCATATTGTGAAATTATGCTGTAATAAAATAATGGATCCTTATGGACCTAATTCTTAAAAAACGGTCTTTATTCCAACAAAAATCTGTTCACATGCCCACACACCCAGTGCATGCAGTAGGGTATAAGTTAGATAAATATACTGTATTCACGACTCTGTTGAAATGACTTGCCACATTAAGTAGGAAGCCCCATTTACTTTACTCAAAAGCCAGATGAGATCAGCATATCAGATCTACCTCATCACATGTCAAACATAATATGAAACGCTTCCTCCATTCATATCCAACCTTCGCACAGATAAACCGAAACCCCCCCCAAAAAAATTAGTATCTGAATAACTCTGAGAATTAATTCCCCACATCGATTTTTTTCCCTTAAACATTCATTCTGTATTGTATACTATCCTTTTACAGTGTCCTTCATCATTTTCTTTATATATATTTGAAACAGAATTATAACCATATAACCATGTAATAACCATATAACAATTACAGCACGGAAACAGGCCATCTCGACCCTTCTAGTCCGTGCCGAACACATAATCTCCCCTAGTCCCATATACCTGCGCTCAGACCATAACCCTCCATTCCCTTCCCATCCATATAACTATCCAATTTATTTTTAAATGATAAAAATGAACCAGCCTCCACCACCTTCACTGGAAGCTCATTCCACACAGCTACCAATCTCTGAGTAAAGAAGTTCCCCCTCATGTTACCCCTAAACTTCAGTCCCTTAATTCTCATGTCATGTCCCCTTGTTTGAATCTTCCCTACTCTCAGTGGGAGAAGCTTTTCCACGTCAACTCTGTCTATCCCTCTCATCATTTTAAAAACCTCTATCAAGTCCCCCCTTAACCTTCTGCGCTCCAAAGAATAAAGCCCTAACTGTTCAACCTTTCTCTGTAACTTAGTTGCTGAAACCCAGGCAACATTCTAGTAAATCTCCTCTGTACTCTCTCTATTTTGTTGACATCCTTCCTATAATTAGGCGACCAAAATTGTACACCATACTCCAGAATTGGCCTCACCAATGCCTTGTACAATTTTAACATTACATCCCAACTTCTATACTCACAATTACAACAATATATTTGTTTTTTCCTAACGCCTCGTTAATATCAATTCAGTTAATACAATTAATGAGTTGCATAGCTGGGGGATGAGAAAGAAATTCTTCTAGATTGACTTCTTTCGGATAAAGGAAGGCACATAACATGAAATAATTGATTTGGAATATTTTTTTGAAGACTGAGCAAGTCATAAAAGAAAGAAACTCATTGTGTAGTTTGTGCTGTTAAGTGCTGTGAATGAGCGAATGACATGTTAATGGGGGTAGGGTGGAGTCAGAGGGTTGCTGTACCTCGGTCATCAGCGGCCGGCCCGCCCTCAGCGCACCGCCACGGATCTGCGGCCCGAGCCTCGGAACCTTCTCGAAGCTGTTGATGGGGTGCGAGGGCCACAGAGGAGAGAGGGCCCCTGAGGAGGGAGGGCCTAGAGTGAGGGTCCTGGAGGAAGGGCCCTGGAGGCTGTAGGGCCGAGAGGAACTCTGAGCAGAGAGGGCCCTGGAGCGCAATGGTCCAGAAAGACTCTGAGGTGGGATGGTCTCTGGGATGAGGTCCACCTGACGGAGGGAGGGCCTATAGAGACTATGTGGAGACAGGGCCCTGGAGCGCGAGGGTCCAGAGAGGCTCTCAGGTGGTCTCTAGGGTGAGGGCCACTTGCGATGTGAGAGCGGGAGGCGGACATAGAGGGAGTCTGACGTGTGATAGTACAGAGACTCCATGGTGGGATGGTCCCGGGCCGAGGGCCACTGGAGAAGGAGGGAGGCCCCCAATGGAGGAAGGGGCTAGAGGGACCCCGTGGGGAGAGGGTCCCTGGGGTCGGAGGGCCTAGGAGGTGGGAGGACCACTGAGGAATGAGGCCCCCTGGAGATGGGAGGATCCCAGAGGTGTGAGGGGCCATGGGGCCGGATGGGGCCGGAGGAGGAGGGGTCCAGAGGGGCACCATTGAGGGTGGGAGAATCCCAAGGAGGAGGGAGGCTCCCACTGGAGGTCCCAGAGCCAGAGGGACTATGAGGTACAAGGTCCCAGAGGCAGGAAGTTCCTGAAGCTGGAGGTTACCAGGACCTCATCGCAAGGAAATGGATGTCGAACTGAGGAGATACTGCCCAGTACCCACTCAAGGGAACTGGTACAAAGCAGACGAGAAATTGAACATCATGGCACTTGGGTGGCAAGGCAGACTGTGTTCACCAACACAAATTTGGCCAAGGTAGTCCTCTGCTTTATTCCAAATGGCCATAGCCTACTGGTCTTTGTCATCTCTTTCCATCTTCCCTGTGTCCTGCAATCATGTTTGTAGATGGTTTATGTATGCAACCTATAATGTAGCTACCTCATCACCATTAACACGCCCCATCATATCAGTATAACTATGATATCCTCCCCTCCCATTTTGGTCCCGGTATGCCTGTAGGCTGGATGCAGCCAGTGCAGGGACGTGTGTACCATGTGCTTTAATAAACACTTTAGTAAAGGTTACAGTGTGTCAGACTAAGCACCTTTACAATGTTAAAATATAATTTATTAAAATGAAGGCCAACAACCCTTTGCCAAAGAAACTAGTGGCAAGTCACCCACTCTCAGGCATAGTTTCCATTGAACTGTTGGGACTACAATCAAAACTGTCCCAGATTGCAGAATTAATATTTTCAAGATGTGCATTTGATTGGGCTGTGGTATTAGTTGATGTAAAAGCATGACAGAGAACAAGGCTGATCAAGCTTTGGAGGCCTTTAGAGATCAGGGAACAAACTTCAGAATTGAGTGATGCTTGGCCATTACTGCCTGATCTAAAGCAGTTGAAATGTATTCTAACTTTAGTCAAAGATCATGGAAACAGGCCTTTCGCCCATTTTCCCACATTTGGCGTATACCTCACTAAACCCAGGGCTGCCAACTCTCACGCTTCCGGCGTGAAACCCACGCCCTGGAGCAATTTCTCACGCCCTCACGCTCACGACCGAGTTCTCACGCTGAGTTCAGTCCCTGCGCAATTTGTCCCTTAGCGCCGTGTGCCAGGGATCTGTGCGGTCCGGGGAAGCGCGCCAGTTGGCGGCTGTGAGTGAGGTCGCGCCTCTTCTCTTTCTTGGTTGGTTGGGTAGCCGCCAACAACATGAAGCAGCCAGAGATGGAACTAACCAGGTGAATCAGTTGTAAAACATGGGGCGGGGGGGGGGGGGTTTCGGAATGGCCATGGATTATTAATTAAGTATAACTACGAAGAGTCCTCAGTAGGTGTTTAGATCTTTTGCAAACTGTTCCCAATATGCAATATACGGGTTTTCGGCCCGTAACCCGAAAAACCGCGTTTTTATTTAAATTTGTTTTTGCGGGGTCGGGGCAAGCGAGTCGACCTGAGAACTGCGGCCAGTCCCTGGGGCGCGAGCTGATCTGGGAACGGCAGCCAGTCTCTGGGCACGCAGAATGCCAACTTGATCATCATGGACAAATTGTGTCAGCCATGTACATGTTGCTTAACTGACTCTATACACATCTGAATGGGCTTAAAATGACCATTGAAGCCACAGCTACTTTCCACATTTTGAATCTTGAGATCAATATCCCTATACTCTGTTATTTAACAGCGTTAAAGTATTTATGAGGTAGTCAGGAAAGGGAACATGTTTTTTGTTAGTTTGCTTTAATTTGTTAATTGATTGTTAGGTGCGAGTGTCCGGGCCGTCGGAGGCGTCGGAAGCTGCCGCTGCCACGAGAGTCTCTGTGCCGAAGGGACAGACTCTGAAAGGGAGGTGGAGCGAGAGAGAGGGGGAAGGAGAGAAACGGGGGAAAGAGAGAGAGAGATGGAGGGGGCAAAGAGAAAGAGGAGATAGAGACAGAGGAGAAAGAGAGAGGGGAGAGAGAGCCAGGGGGAGAGTGAGGTGAGAGGGAGATATGGGGGAGAGAGAGGGAGAGAGAGGAGGAGAGAGGAGAAAAGAGAGATGTGAGAGAGAGAGAGAGAGGGAGAGTGTGTGGAGAGAGAGAGGGAGAGAGGGGGAGATAGAGAGGGAGGGAGAAAGAGAGAGAGAGGGGGGGAGAGAGAGGAGGGAGAGAGGGAGAGGGAGAGAGAGAGAGGAGAGAGGGAGAGAGGAGAGAGAGAGGGAGAGAGAGAGAGAGAAGAGAGAGAGAGAGAGGGAGAGAGAGAGGGAGAGAGAGAGAGGGAGAGAGAGAGGGAGAGAGGAGAGAGAGAGGAGGAGAGAGAGAGAGAGAGAGAGAGAGAGAGAGAGGGAGAGAGAGAGAGAGAGAGAGAGAGAGGAGAGGGAGAGAGGGGGAGAGAGAGAGAGAGGAGAGAGAGGAGAGAGAGAGAGAGAGAAGAGAGAGAGAGAGGGAGAGAGAGAGGGAGGGAGAGAGAGGGAAGGGGAGAGAGGGAGAGGAGAGGAGAGAGGGGGAGAGAGAGAGGGAGGGGGGAGAGAGAGGGGGAGGGGGAGAGAGAGGAGAGAGAGAGAGAGGGGAGAGAGGGAGAGAGAGGGGGAGAGAGAGAGAGAGAGAGGGAGAGAGAGAGAGAGAGGAGAGAGAGAGAGAGAGAGAGAGAGAGAGAGAGAGGGAGAGAGGGAGAGAGGGAGAGAGAGGGAGAAAGAAAGATGGAGGGGAGAGAGAGAGAGGGGGGGGTTCGAGAGGAAAGAGAGTGCATCCTGGAGGACAACCAATGGCTGCTGGAAGTAAGTACCAAGCACTGGGGCGAAACGGTTGAAGATAGTGGACTTCAAATGGGGGTGGTTGGAGAAAGCATCCTGCTTGCCTGCTAGATTTTCACTTACTGTAACTGCAGGAAAAATGTTCCCGATGTTGGGGGCGTTCAGAACCATGTGTCACAGTTTAAGAATAAAGGGGGGGGGGGGCAGTTAGGACTGAGATGAGGACAAACTTTCTTCACGCAGACAGTTGTGAATCTGTGGAATTCTCTGCCACAGAAGGCAGTGCAGGCCAATTCACTGGATGTTTTCAAGAGAGAGTTACATTTAGTTTTTGGGGCTAACGACATCAAGGGATATGGGGAATAAACAGGAAAGAGGTACTGATTTTAGATGAATAGCCATGATCATATTGAATGGCAGTGCTGGATCGAAAGGAGAAATGGACTTTTTAATGTGGGGTGAAGGGGGCAATTTTATTTCTAGATCCCTACCTGGTCGGTGAGGCAGCTTTTTCTCCGGGCTGCCCGTCGACCCGTCCTCGCGGCCTACCAGCGGGCTTGGAGCGCCGTTTCCTGGTGGGGACCGCCCAGCACCTCGGCCTCGGTGGCGGCACAGTGCTGGAGCGCTATCGTGGAGCGGAGCGGGCGATGCCTTGCCTGGGTCACCACGCTGGATCGACGCGCTGGAGCTCTGGTGAGCTGTGACCGCCGAGTTCCACACCTCCGGGCTGCGGAGCGGAGCGGGCGGCGCCGATTTCAACATCGGGAGCCTGGGAGCTCCAAACTGGCGCGGCCTTGTCGGCTTCAGAAGCCGCGGTCCCCAGCTAGGAAGCGGCCGTTCCAGGTGGCCCAGCCGCTGAGAGGACTCTCCCGGCGCCGGGGCAACACCACCCGGTGAGAACGGCCAGGAACATCGGGCCTCCGTAGAGGCAATTGCGGTGGCCTTAATAGGCCTGACTTTGGGGAGAACTTGGGGTTGGGTACTGGACATTGTGCCTTCCCCCACAGTGGTAGCCATTGTGGGGGGATGATTTTTGGTCTTTAACGTAATCCTGTTAGTCTTTGTCCAAGATGGCTGCCGTGAAGAGAGAGTGGACGCTGGCGCGCTTTGGCTGCCGCTGCTCTCTCTTCACATTGTGTTTTTGATTTTTTGTTTTTGGACTGAATTCTGTTTTTAATTTGTGTTTCTGTGATGTCTTTATTATTTATTTTATTCTGATTATATGTTTTTTATTCCTGTTAATCTCTGTAAGGTGTCCTTGAGATGTCTGAAAGGCACCCAATAAATGAAATTTATTATTATTATTATTATTATTCCTGCACCTATTTTCTATGTTTCTATGCTTGAGTATATGGCAATAAAACTCGACCACTTGATTTTGAAGCATTCATGCATTGTGGAGATATAATGTAGTCATAGAGTGATACAGTGTGAAAACAGGCCCTTCGGCGCATCTTGCCCACACCCACCAACATGTCCCAGCTATGCTACCTGCTTTTGGTCCATACCTCCAAACCTGTCCTATCCATGTAGCAGTCTAACATTTTCTTAAATGTTGGGGTGGTCCCTGCCTTAACTACCTCCTCTGGCAGCTTGTTCCATACACCCATCACCCTTTGTGTGGATAAAGTTACCCCTTAAAAAGTTACCTCTTAAAAATACTTCATACAAAAAACATTGAAATCATACTTCTACAGTGCACTAAAACATGATTTTAATACATAAAATTTCAAAACGTTCCTACCCTAGGAGGGGGGACACCCTTCTTCCACACCCTCTCCCCACTCGGTTGCTCCACTCCCTCACCAGGTACCCCCAAGGCCAGTGATCAGTGATCGCACAGCCTCCCCCCTTTCAAAAATGCTCCAATCCAATTTAAAGCATATATATTGTATTCAAGTGTAAGTTAAAAGACTCGCTGCAGTATGCACCGTATTGCACAATTCCAATGGTAGGGGGACTCATTCAACTCTCACTTTCAAGTTCTTGATTCCACTACCCTGGGGAAAAATAAACTCGGAGCATTGATCATATCTATTCGTAATCCTGATTTTAGACACCTCTAGAAGATCAACCCTCAACTATTTGCCTTCCAAGGAATGAAGTCCTAATTTAACTTCCATACTTTTAGCATTTTGGAACCACAAATACATCAATACTAAATATCAGACAGATATTACTATTTGTTATTAATAACCAAGTGATGAATATTAATTTGATTGTGTTATGACTTCATATTCTATACTAGATGCACAATATTCTCAGCATTCTCCAGGTTAAAGGTCATCAAAAGAGCAACAGGGGCTTGTAATAACCAAAAGCGCATGGAAAAAATATTAATTAAATCTTAGATGGCGTCAACAGAAATATGAGTACAACTTCTCGGATGACATGCTCACAGTTGGACGTAACAACCATTCCAAATATAACCTCCTCCAATCTCCTCATAACACCAACTGCACACATGGAAAAAAAAACTTGGCAGTGTTATAAATGTTTCACGTCGTGGGAGCTTATTGTGAATGTGTGATCCAGGGCAGCTTGTTTGCAGCACATACTGTAGTGCATCCCAAATTAATAGCATTGAAAGTGATGGGGATGTTATCATCTTTTCATCACGCCAGTTTTATGTTCTTTAGTTCCTGCCTTATGCTCATTATAAGTACAACATCCTTTCAGCTCCATTCCACAGCTGAATGGTGAGAAATTGCATTACCTCTGGATAATTTGTGTGCTGCCTTTATCTTATCAAGATTCTCGTTTTTCCACCACTGCATTTTTGATCAAGCCCATTGCACAATTTCTGTCATTTAAAAAGACATTTACACAGACGTATGAGTATGAAGGGTTTAGAGGACATGGGCCAACTGCAGGCGTATGGGACAAAGCCAATGTGACAACCTGGTCGGCGTGGACCAGGTGGACGGAAGGGTCTGTTTCCGTACCATAGAGTTCTCTGACTCAATGTTAAAAGTTCTTTAAATTCAATGTTATTCTGACATTAATAATTTTTAAATTGATAAATATTTTCCTGTGATTATCTACAGGTGCAGATATTTTATTTGACCATCTGAATGGATAGTTTTAAGGATAATCATGCCCTTGATATTCCGCTCTCCTCCAGCAGACAAGGAGGGGAAACGGATTGGAAGAAAGTTATTTTTATATTTTAAAGAATAATCATCAACTGAGAGTGTGAGCACCAGTTTTATCTATTCCAATAGAGGGAGAATGATGTCCTGCAGGCATGGGTGTCTTTCAAAAGAGGTGAGCAATATTGAGTATGATTTAAAATTAACAATAACCACAGTGCTGCCTCCCAACTTGCAAAACCCTACAAAGAGAAGAAATTCAAGGTTGTTGATAGTGCAAGCGGGGAAGGAGTGAGCAGTTTTCATTGCCCCGTGTCCTGCTAGTGGCCCAGAAGTGGAATAGACCATGCCATCGGTTTTGCCAATATTTCTGTAACCTGAGTTTTACTGGCTTTGCCCTCACCACTACACCATGTTTCATCATGCACGCAATGCCATCTCATAAATCGCAAAGCCCAGAATCTTATATACCAATATCCACTTCAGATTCAATTGAATACACCTCAAAGCTCACCAGAACCACTTTGTTGGTATATAGATCACTGCTTATTAAGCCTTTACATTTATTTTGTAATTTACATGATTTTATACTCTTTAGGGCTGCCATTAGAGTTAAAGAATATACAACAATCTCATAAGAAGTCATCTTCATCTACACATCTTGTGTAAAACAAAACAATCTGAAGGGTGTAACTTCAGCTGCACAGTTGCACAGATATTTCAACTAGCTTAGTATCACTGACCCATTTGCAGATCTGTTCTGACCACTGATATAAACACCTTTGAAAATAACCCATTGTATCACATTTGCCAAATAAATTACATGCATCCATTAGAAGGGATTAGAATATGGATGCAGATACAGTTTCACATTCCCTCTCTATCTAAAATTTGAAAGATGCAATCCTATAATGGAGACTTACAAAGAAATGCCTGGTATGCCACAGGGATACAGAGCCATCAGATCTCCAAGGAGAGGGCATGTGCCGGATATCTCACCTCCGTAGCGAGGAGATTGGATGCACACATTCATAAGAAAATAGAAGCTTGCACCATAAGCTTGTCCTGCCATTCAACGTAATCAGGGCCACAACCTCAACTCCTCTTCCATTTCATCTGACTGCTTATGAAATTGGATAGATCACCGTATGACCTCAAAAAACGACAGTGCTGGAGTAACTCAGGCGGATAAGATGCCACATGTGAGGCTGCTAAAGAAGATGAGAGCCCATGGTATTAACATGGATAACAGATTGGCTGGGTGGCAGAAGGCAAAGAGTAGCAATAAAGGGGCTTTTTCTGGTCGGTTGCCAGTAATTAGTGGTGTTCCGCAGGGGTCTGTGCTGGGGCTGCTGCTCTTCACGTTGTATATTAATGATATGGATGAGGGAATTGAAGTCTTTGTGGCCAAGTTTGTAGATGATACGAAGATAGGTAGTGTAGAGAAAGCAGGGACTCTGCAGCAGGACTTGGACAGATTGGGAGAATGGGATATAAAGTGGCAGATAGAATAGAGCGCTGCAAAGTGTGTAGTCGTGCATTTTGGTTGTAGAAATAAAGGTGTAGACTATTTTCTAAATGGGAGAGAATCCAGAAACCAGAGGTGTACTTGGGAGTGCTGGTGCAGGATTCCCAAAAAAGTCAAATCGCAAATCGAATTGGTCATAAGAAAGGTGAATGCAATGCTAGCATTTATTTTGAGAAGGCTAGAATATAAAACAGGGATGTAATGCTGAGGCTTTATAAGGCACTGGTCAGACCACATGTGGAGTATTGTGAGGAAGGATGTGCTACTGAGAGAGGTTACAGATTTAGAAGTTACAAAATGGATTCTGCTGTAGATTTAGCAGCAATAAAATGAATGCCTAACCTTTCACCTACTACACTAGTGAGAGTTCAGCACAATAACATGCATGCTTTTGCCTTTCTTCTACAACACTAGTGAGATTACAGCACAATATAAACAATCAGAAAGACGCTCAGGCAACTCGGTTCCTGCCCTTTACAGATTATAATGTACAAAAAATAAGTCAACAAGTTCAAAAAACAAGAATGTTTGAATATGCAAAAAATAGCTCCTTCTGCATAACCATATGTGGGCTCACCTTTCCTCTATCAGAAGAACCTGCCAATCCTCTGATTTTAACAGGCAAGAGGCTGTACAATGCTCTGTAAGATAAAGAATTGCTGAATTGCTGATTATTGGGGTATAAATATATCTGCTTGAACATTATCTCAGTGTGTGGAGAAAGAGAGACTCTGTAGACTGTATTTTACATACTGTGAGAGTTGATCCCACACCAACCTGGCAAAATAAAGACGTTACTGTATTACTAACTTTTGTGTTGTTATCTGTTTGAAGTAAAAACAAACCTTAACACTGCCGCTGCTGAGTGTCCAGAGGAGGTTTACGAGAATGATCCCAGGGATGATTGGGTTAACATATGATGAATGTTTGACGGCACTGGGCCTGTACTCTCTGGAGTTTAGAAGGATGAGGGAGGACCACATTGAAACTTGCTGAATAGTGAAAGGCCTGGATAGAGTGAATGTGGAGAGGATGCTTTCTTCAGTGTGAGAGGCTATTGCCTCAGAATTGAAGGTTGTACCTTTAGAAAGGAGATGGGGAGGAATTTCTTTAGTCAGAGCATGGTGAATCTGTGGAATTCATTGCCACAGACGGCTGTGGCCAAGTCAATGGATATTTTTAAGGCAGAATTGATAAATTTTTGATTAGTACGGGTGTCAGGGGTTATGGGGAGAAGGCTGAGGTTGAGAGGGAAAGACAGATTAGCCATGATTAAATGCAAGTGAAGGCTTGGTGGACTCAATGGCCTAATGCTGCTCTTATAACTCTTGACCCTATGTGGTCAGGCAGCATCTCCGGGAGAGGTGGACTAGGCAACTGTATGTCCTTAAAAAACCCCACAAAGAGCTGGAGTAATTCAGTGAGTCAGGCAGCATCTCTGGAAGACATGGATAGATGACATTACAGGTAAAGCAGCATCTGCAGTTCCTTGTCCATGCTATCTGCCCTCACCTCTCACTGCATAGCTCCCTCTGGTACACTTAACAGGTACAGCGCTGCAGTATTAGTCGACTTCAAAACCTGCCTACTGCCACATTCCCGCATTGTGGCATGCGCTACTAATGTGAGCGAGGCTTCAGAAGGTGGATCATGAAATTACAACCTTAAAATGATAATCGGATACATTAAAAAAGATGTAAATAATATTTAATAAAAAGCACCTGAAGGTTCAAGAAATTAATCCAAAACATAAAGGTACAATTAAATACTGAAAACAATACCGAATATTTATCTTTTAACTCGGGAGAAGTGAATTCTTTAAAATCAATTGGGTTGTAATGCGCCAGCTATCCTTAGTGCAAGTATGAATCAGCCTGAAGAAGGATCCAGACAAAAAATGTCACGGTTCATCCCCTCTAGAGATGCTGCCTGACCCGCTGAGTTACTTCAGCAATTTGTGGTTTGCTCAAGATTGCAGCATCTGCAGTTTCTTGCGTCTTGAAGTGAGCATATCCACTGCTGGTCATCAACATTAAAAACCAACAAGCATGGGAGTCAAAGGCTTGCTGACCCATCCAAAGGATGTAGTCAGTATTTCTGCAGTTGTACAGGGGCTTGGTGAGACCACACCTGGAGTATTGTGTACAGTTTTGGTCTCCTAATCTGAGGAAAGACATTCTTGCCACAGTGGGAGTACAGAGAAGGTTCACCAGACTGACTCCTGGGATGAAAGGACTTTCATATGAAGAAAGACTGGATAGACTCGGCTTGTACTCGCTAGAATTTAGAGGATTGAGGGGGGATCTTATAGAAACTTACAAAATTCTTAAGGGGTTGGACAGGCTAGATGCAGGAAGATTGTTCCAGATGTCGGGGAAGTCCAGAACAAGGGGTCACAATTTAAGGATAAGGGGGAAGTCTTTTAGGACCGAGATGAGAACTTTTTCTTTTCACACAGCGAGTGATAAATCTCTGGAATTCTCTGCCACAGAAGGTAATTGAGGCCAGTTAATTGGCTATATATATAAGAAGGAGTTAGATGTGGCCCTTGTGGCTAAGGGGATCAGGGGGTATGGAGAGAAAGCAGGTACGGGATACTGAGTTGGATGATCAGCCATGATCATATTCAATGGCGGTGCAGGCTCGCAGGGCCGAATGGCCTGCTCCTGCACCTATTTTCTATGTTTCTATGTTTCTATGTTTCTATGTTCTCAGTTTGCTTGTCCTGTTTGTCATGTAAAGAAAGTTGATGCTGCCCTTAATGACAGCTGCAGATGTATCACTGGCTGTCTAAAACAAAACGAATGTAGATAGCTTGCGTGTCTTGGCCAGTATTGCTCCACCAGGAATCCGCAGATCAGTTGCCGGTAGAACTGAATGTAGTGGGCAAGTTGGGGACACTCACCAGTCCTGTCACTCCCATCACCCAGCCCCAAAATGGCTGAAGTGGGGGGAGAGCTTCCTTCACACAGTCCAGCCACTGTCACAGTCTCCTCAAGCAACCAGACCAGCCTTGTGGGAAAAGAAACGCAGTGAAGACCACCACCATGTAAAGATGCCAATCCCAACCAAGGAACAGCTACCACCTGGTCACATGTGTGACTGGAAGATCTGTAAGTCCCTCAATGGGCTTCGTACAGGGATGGGTCGATGCATGACCAATATGAGCAAATGGGGCTATGCAGATGTGGCAGACACAGAATGTGAATGTGGAACATCTGTACAATCCATGCTACACCTACTAAGATGCTCACAAGACACTTACAAAATCCTTAAGGGGTTGGACAGGCTAGATGCAGGAAGATTGTTCCCGATGTTGTGGAAGTCCAGAACAAGGGGTCACAGTTTAAGGATAAGGGGGAAATCATATAGGACCGAGATGAGAAAAACACACACAGAGAGTGGCGAATCTGTGGAATTCTCTGCCACAGAAGGTAGTTGAGGCCAGGTCATTGGCTATATTTAAGAGGGAGTTAGATGTGGCCCTTGTGGCTAAAGTGATCAGGGGGTATGGAAAGAAGGCAGGTACAGGTTACTGAGTTGGGTGATCAGCCATGATCATATTGAATGGCAGTGCAGGCTCAAAGGGCCGAATGGCCTACTCCTGCACCTATTTTCTATGTTTCTATGTTTCTATGTTTCCTGGTGAACAATGCTGCCTGGAAGATCTCGACGTGGTAAACGAGAAGGCTGTCCACTGTGCAAGAGGCTGGCCCAACATTTGAAACATAGATGATGGACATAAAAGACAAAGTGGTTCTCACTGCAATCACTGGCTGGGACGAAGCATTATCCAGTCCAATTGAACTTGAATGTTAAGAAGAAGAATATTTTCCAATATATTTTTAGTAAATCACAACAGGTCATAAGTACATTGGTCTGGAAATGTTCGTGCACCCAATGGTAAACCTTATGTTGGAAGGAACTGTAGATGCTGGTATAAACCGAAGATAGACACAAAGTGCTGGAGTAACTCAGCGGGACAGGCAGCATCTCTGGAGAGAAGGGATGGGTGATGTTTCGGGTCGAGTCCCTTTGTCTGAAGAAGGGTCTCGACCCAAAACGTCACCCATTCCATCTCTCCAGAGATGCTGCCTGTCCCGCTGAGTTACTCCAGCATTTTGTGTCTCTCTTCAGTAAACCTTGAGGCTCCACGAAAAGGCTGGTGCATTTTTATACATGGACCAGAGATGGGTGGTCAATATTTATAATGGCAAATTAATGGATGGGGTGAGAGTGGGGGAAATGAAAGGGTTACAAGCAAATTCACAAAGGATACATCTGGATGGGGAGTTATGTGCAACCTTTTCGTGCTAATCCGTTTGCATATGTGTCCATCTGAAAAAAATAATTCTGTTCATGCAAATTTCTCGGTCAATGACGCAGATTATACAGCGTGGAAACATTTGCACTCATTTATATAATTCATTCAGTAACCCGTTTTTATCTCCTCACAGTTCTGCCAACGCCTCCAGATTCTACCATTCACTATTGTCTCTGGGGTAATTTACAGTGGCCAACTCATCTAGCAGTGCACACATATAACCATATAACCATATAACAATTACAGCACGGAAACAGGCCATCTCGGCCCTACAAGTCCGTGCCGAACAATTTTTTTTTTCCCCTTTGTCCCACCTGCCTGCACTCATACCATAACCCTCCATTCCCTTCTCATCCATATGCCTATCCAATTTATTTTTAAATGATACCAATGAACCTGCCTCCACCACTTCCACTGGAAGCTCATTCCACACCGCTACCACTCTCTGAGTAAAGAAGTTTCCCCTCATATTACCCTTAAACTTCTGTCCCTTAATTCTGAAGTCATGTCCTCTTGTTTGAATCTTCCCTATTCTCAAAGGGAAAAGCTTGTCCACATCAACTCTGTCTATCCCTCTCATCATTTTAAAGACCTCTATCAAGTCCCCCCTTAACCTTCTGCGCTCCAGAGAATAAAGACCTAACTTATTCAACCTATCTCTGTAACTTAGTTGTTGAAACCCAGGCAACATTCTAGTAAATCTCCTCTGTACTCTCTCTATTTTGTTGACATCCTTCCTATAATTGGGCGACCAAAATTGTACACCATACTCCAGATTTGGTCTCACCAATGCCTTGTACAATTTTAACATTACATCCCAGCTTCTATACTCAATGCTCTGATTTATAAAGGCTAGCATACCAAAAGCTTTCTTTACCACCCTATCTATATGAGATTCCACCTTCAAGGAACTATGCACGGTTATACCCAGATCCCTCTGTTCAACTGTATTCTTCAATTCCCTACCATTTACCATGCACGTCCTATTTTGATTTGTCCTGCCAAGGTGTAGCACCTCACATTTATCAGCATTAAACTCCATCTGCCATCTTTCAGCCATTTTTCCAAATGGCCTAAATCACTCTGTAGACTTTGGAAATCCTCTTCATTATCCACAACACCCCCTATCTTAGTATCATCTGCATACTTACTAATCCAATTTACCACACCTTCATCCAGATCATTGATGTACATCTTTGGGATGCGGGAAGAAACTAGAGGAGATTCGCACAGTCACAGTGAGAACATACAGATTGATGCACCAGGGATTGATGGACACAATATTGTGAAAGCCAAAGACACAGAGGTTTGTAGGTTAGTTGTCTTTGGCAATCGGCTTCAGTAAAATTGCAAATTGCCCCCAGCGTGTAGGATAGTGTTAGTGTAAGGAGTGATTGCAGGTCGGCATGAACTCAGTGGGCCGAAGGGCCTGTTTGCACACTGAAGAAGAGTTTCGACCCGAAACGTCGCCTATTTCCTTCGCTCCATAGATGCAGCTGCACCCGCTGAGTTTCCCCAGCATTTTTGTCTACCTTCGATTTTCCAGTATCTGCAGTTCCTTCTTCAATAACTGTTTGCACACTATATATATCTAAAGTCTAAAGTAACGTCAAAAGCCACAGAGATGGATACGACTCTTCAACAAGGTGGATCTCACAAATTTGAATGGTTTGTGCATCCAGCAGATTTCTAACTTTTCAAGGTGTATCTAAACAAGTACTATCAATTATCATGTAGACATAACGCAATCATCAAAGGGTTAACACAAAAGGCTATTGATTTGTGTTATTTTCCTTGCAGAAATGCTCTCATTGCCATCCTCTTTGTGGAAAAGGGAGGATCTGCTGGTGCAATCTGGCTCCAAGCATGGAAAGTGTGAATTTCCAGAAAATTAAAATTGTAGGTCAGAGGGAATGTAAAAGGACATGGTCAGAGGTTTCCATGGCTCAAAGCTTCTGACGCATTCAGACTTCATTGGCTTTTTCTTCACAGTACATTAACGTTCACAGCCAAGAGACTGGAGGGTCCTTTTCTTCAGCCAACAAATGAACTCATCCCTCTGGGGGGGGGGACATGATGTGAATGGACCCAAATGGTTAGCCCGTGCCAGTATTTGTTATTAATGTTAATGCCAGATAGTACTGTACCTCAAAAACACTGGAGCTAACTTGTGAGTGTCTTTGTCAATCTTCAACACTAGCCTCTAATTTGAAATCAGTTCGTTCTCATTTCTTCCGCCCATCTGATTTTGCTTTGCACTTCTTTTTGCAGCTGTTTGGAGAACAAGAATGAATCTTTGGACCTGTTTTCGTTTTAAAGCTTTTTAGAGAGACGGGATTTGTCACAGGATTTGTGAACTGCAAATAACAAGTAAGATAATTGCATTCCATTGTTCTGTCATGATGTCACTAGTTCGAGGCACAATCTTTGCAGATGTCCATCTGCTTACATAATCCACATCTTTATTTTCATCTGTATGCAAAATATTGATTGATGTATACATAATCTGCACAAAAATGCATTACAACCACATATCAAATGTTTCTTTGGGACATTGAGGCTGTGAACAGCTGATAGCATTTTTTTCCCTTCTTTATAGAGACCAATTAGGCATTCATATACACATTGGAATGCAGATGTATTCTTGCATAAATGCAGCCTCGTGAATGTTCCTGAGATTTGAATTATATAAGATATTCTTCACACGGAAATTACCGATAGAAACATAGAAACACAGAAATTAGGTGCAGGAGTAGGCCATTCGGCCCTTCGAGCCTGCACCGCCATTCAATATGATCATGGCTGATCATCCAACTCAGTATCTCGTACCTGCCTTCTCTCCATACCCCCTGATCCCCTTAGCCACAAGGGCCACATCTAACTCCCTCTTAAATATAGCCAATGAACTGGCCTCAACTACCCTCTGTTGCAGAGAGTTCCAGAGATTCACCACTCTCTGCGTGAAAAAAGTTCTTCTCATCTCGGTTTTAAAGGATTTCCCCTTTATCCTTAAGCTGTGACCCCTTGTCCTGGACTTCCCCAACATCGGGAACAATCTTCCTGCATCTAGCCTGTCCAACCCCTTAAGAATTTTGTAAGTTTCTATAAGATCCCCTCTCAATCTTCTAAATTCTAGAGAGTATAAACCCAAGTCTATCTAGTCTTTCTTCATAAGACAGTCCTGACATCCCAGGAATCAGTCTGGTGAACCTTCTCTGCACTCCCTCTATGGCAATAATGTCCTTCCTCAGATTTAGAGACCAAAACTGTACGCAATACTCCAGGTGTGGTCTCACCAAGACCCTGTACAACTGCAGTAGAACCTCTCTGCTCCTATACTCAAATCCTTTTGCAATGAAAGCGATGAATCTAATTTTTTTTTAATTCATTTATCGTAAAAAAATTCATTTATCGTAAAATATCTATCATTTGCCTTGATGCTCCTGCACCAATTGCACCCAATTGCACCCAAGCAATTAATCACCTGCTGCATACATGATATTGGCAATTCAAAGATTTCTCAAGTAACTGTTTAGAAGTTGCCAGCTATAAACATAGGTCATTTTTGATTCAGTGACAATTGGGATACAATTCACCAGGGAGGTAATGACTGCAAACAATACTTATTGCAGTGATTTAATTTCTATCAAACAAAATGATACATTTTCTATTTAAAATAGTCCACAGATTGAAGCTACATTTTTTACCCCATTGTATTATATATTCAATATTTCCATTGGCTTTTCTAATTGACATTTGTTCCTTCTGTCAAATTGTTATTAAGGATCAATTGATGTGCTGTATTAGACACACTCGCCATCTGCATTTAAATGCAGAGCAACGCAATTCTCAGTAATAAAGGTAATAATGGAATTTCCTTATGAACTCTCAATCACATTCTGTGGTGAACGATGAAATCGTTACATGAGCAAGTCTACTGTTCCAAAACAAAAATATAGAATAAAAATAATAATAATAATAATAATTTTATTTATAGAGCATTTTAAAAACAATCATAGTTGCAACAAAGTGCTGTACATCACTAATCATTGACAAAAAAGTTAATACACACCAATAATAACAATCAAAAGAAATAGTAGGAGAAGATAGAATCACATGCTACAAGCTGCACCTCACTCCATTACACCCACTTTTTCATCGGCTCTTTTTTACATAGAAAACATTTTATTTTTACAAAGTTATAATAAATACAGGTTGCATTTTGGAAGTGGTTTGGATCGGTGAGTTCTGTGCTTCACTGTTCAGTGGGAATGGGACAATGGCACCTGGACCTTCATGGCGACACCATGCCATAACTGGGGGGGAGCTGTGGCCTCACAAAGCCAGATACTTAACTTCAGTCCCAACATTGACCACGGTCTGTGTGGAGCTTCAAGAGTCACGAGCATTTTATTGTTGTATGTACCGAAGCAGAGCAATGAAATTCTGACTTGAAGTACCACAACATGATTGCCAACGCAGTACTTAATAGATAATATAATAAACATTAAAGAAATCTGGAATAAGAATAGAAAATGGTGGAATCTATGTATATCTATGTAGACAGAAACAGAGTTAACATATCAGGTTATGGCTAGTTTTTGCATCTTTTGTTTTTGTAAATCCAATTTGAGGTTTTAATTGAGTTGATACAGCATAGAAACATGCCTCTGCCCCTCACGTCGACTACAACCTGCGATCATCCGTTCACATTAGTTTAGAGATAGTTCTATGTCACATCCACTCTTTACACACTGGGGACAATTTACAGAGGCCCATTAACCTACAAACTGCCACATCTTTGGGATGTGGGAGGAAACTGGAGCACCCAGAGGAAACACACCTCAGGGGCAATGTACAAACTCCATAGGGCACCCAAACACCTATCTGAGCCTATAGCACGTGATTTGGGCTGGAACGCAGTTGAGGCAGCGGCTCTAACAGTGCATCACTATGCCGCCCTTTGTTTAAGTAAAATCTGAAGCATGTGTTGGAGAGAATTGTTGGGGCTGGGAAGTAACAACAGCACTGTTCAAAGACCTGGTGAATGGCACTTGTGGTACTTTGGAATCTTCTGCTGTATCCCCGGCTTTTTCCCACTCATTTTCCCACTTCATCATCTCTACCTCATTATTAGGCTGACTCATTTGTAACATTTCCATTTCCACCAGTATTATATTCTTTCTAATTTAATTACTTCTCCTTACTCAATGTAATTCTGTGACTTTAGCTCTGCTGGGAGACAGCTTTGTACTGCTTAGGCTAATGTTTTCAATGGGTCATCTGGAAGATTCATTTTTTTTTCAGTCTTTGTCTTTTTGTTGGATTGGAATTTAGAAACGAGAGCCAAAGTAAACGAGACCTTCCTGTTCTGCTGCTGCCACTTATTTAAGTTGCTGTTAAGGGCCTGTCCCACGACGATTTTTCCGCCAACTGCCGGAATCATTGACTGATGTATCAGGTCACAGAAAGAGTCGTGGTGTGATGCGGGCGTGATGACGTATTGACGCGCGGCGTTTCCTCAAGTGTCGCAACATTTTTTTTGTCGCCGCTGGATTTTGAAATGTTCAAAACCTTTCGGCGACCCTGAAACGTCAGTCAATGATGCCGCAGTCACCAAAAAAAAATCACCAAGTGCGACAGGCCCTTAAATATCCCACGTGGGTGAAGGCCGCATCCCAGTTGGTTTTCACCATTGCTGCTTCTCACTTGGATAAAAACTTGACACCATTGGCAGGCAGGTTGTTTGGATGAAGAGGCATAAAGAACATGGAAATATTGACATCATGACTGGAATTGAGTCCTCATGGAACATAGAAAAGAACAGCACAAGAACAGGCCCTTTGGCCCACAAAGTCTGCGTCTTTGGGATGTAGGGGATGTAGGGGGCGCTGCACTGGCAGCAGCCTGTCGGCAGCGTGTCCGTTTTTTTTTTTTTCAACTTTTTTTATTTTTTTAGTATGTTTAAAAGTCTGTTTTTAATGTTTCTTTGTGTGTTATGTGTGGGGGGGTGAGGGGGAAACCGTTTCGGCCGCCTCCTCCATGGAGAGGCGACTTTTTTCAGATCGCCTCCCCCGTGGCCTAACATCGAGGATCGGGCGGCCTTTTCCGGAGACGCGCCCGGAGCTTCAGCGGCGGGCGCAGCGTGGACTCTCGGCGCGGAGCGGGTGAGACCTTGCTGGGGCTCGCCGGAGGGGAGTGCTCCGTTACGCTGGCCTGGGGCAGCCGGCAGCCTGAAGCCGCGGTCTGCAGAACTCCAGCTGGTGCGGCGTCTACAGCCCGGGATCCCTCGTGGAGGACCCGGGGGGAAGAAGAAGCTTCCACCGCCGGCCCGCGGCCGTCTTCTACCGCAGCATGGACTTACCATCTCCCCTGGAGGGGAGCTTCGACCGCCGGCCCTGCAGACTGCGGTGCTTCCGGCTGTGGCACGGCAGGTACTTTAAAACTTTGACCACCGGCCTGCGGCCTACACCAGCCTGAAGCCACGGTCTCCGGTGGGGAAGAGCCGATCCTGGACTCACCTTGACTTTGACTTTGTCCCTTACCATCTGGACGCCCGCAGCAACGGCTGCGGAGGGTGGAGGTCCCGACCACGGGGGAAAATGGAGGAGGACTGGCCAAGTTCTGTGCCTTCCACCACAGTGATGAATGCTGCGGTGGATGTTTGTGTAAAATGTTTATTGTGGTTGTGTGTTCTTTATTACTGTAACTCAGCTGGCAACCCAAATACCACCGACCCTGGTTGTGTGGCAATTAAATTATATCTATCTAATCTAGTCAAACATGATGCCAAGCTAAGCTAACCCCATCTGCCTGCACATGATCCAGGCATGGTGATCAGGAAAATGCTTTGGGGAGGGAATGGACAGTGAACGTTCCGCATCAGGACCATTCTTTAGTCTGAAGAAGGTCCCGTCCCGAAACATCATCTGTCCATTCCCGCCCCAGATGCTACCTGATCCGTTGAGTTCCTCTAGCACTTTGTGGTTTCGACCAAGATTCTAACATCTGCTATCTCTTGTGTCACCAATAAAATAATATGATGGTTTTGAGAGAATTTGGAATTCTGGCTGAATAGTCAGCAGCTAGAATATAGAAAAATGAAGATGTTAGATGTTAGAGAGTAAAGGGCTTAGATTTAAATCAGACACTAATGTCATACAATGTTGGGATACCATTGTGGTTGGATATGGTGTTAAATCCTACTTTCATTGCTTATACCTTAGGCACGCTGTGGGAATCTGGTATGATGGTGTTCCGTGATTAGGAAGAAGTGAAAATCAGCGAGAGAGTGAATGATTCTGTGTGTTGCTTTGCAGCTGCCTTAAGCCAGGCACAAAGCCCTCGCACATGTCTACTCTGCACCCCACAGCTCCATCCTTGCTCCCACTCGTCCGAGTCGCAACAGAGTCCCCCTGGTCCTTAACTTCCACCCTATCAGCAGTCGGATACAACACGTAATCCTCCAACGGGATCCCACCACTAGTCACATCTTCTCATCTCCACCCCTTTCCGCCTTCCGCAGAGACTGCTCCCTCTGAAACTCCCTGGTTAACTCATCCCTTCCCACCCCAACCACCCCCTCCCTAGGTACCTTCCCCCGCAACTGCAGAAGATGCAACACCTGTCACTATACCTCCTCCCTCGACTCTATCCAGGGACCCCGGCAGTCCTTTTGACAGAGCTTCACTTGCACCTCCTCCAACCTCATCTACTGTATCCGTTATTCAAGGTATGGACTCTTGTACATCGGCGAGACCAAACGTAGACTGGGCGATCGTTTCGCTGAACACCTTCGCTCAGCCAGCCTGAACCAACCTGATCTCCCGGTTGCTGGACACTTTAATTCCCATTTCTATTCCCACACTGACCTTTCTGTCCTAGGCCTCCTCCATTGTCAGAGTGAGGCCAAACACAAACTGGAGGAACAGCATCTCATATTTTGTTTGGGCAGTTTACAGCCCAGTGGTATGAATATTGGTTTCTCTAACAACCTGCATTCCCTCTCTCTCCATCGCTCCCCCACCCACATCGTACCAGCTTCAAGTTGTTGAGTCTCATTATCTGTACATATTCTCACCTAACAAACAGCTAACAATTACCTGTTTCAATAGACAATAGACAATAGGTGCAGGAGTAGGCCATTTGGCCCTTCGAGCCAGCACCGCCATTCAATGTGATCATGGCTGATCATCCCCCATCAGTACCCCGTTCCTGCCTTCTCCCCATATCCCCTGACTCCACTATTTTTAAGAGCCCTATCTAGCTCTCTCTTGAAAGCATCCAGAGAACCTGCCTCCTGAGGCAGAGAATTCCACAGACTCACCACTCTCTGTGAGAAAAAGTGTTTCCTCGTCTCCGTTCTAAATGGCTTACCCTTTATTCTTAAACTGTGGCCCCTGGTTCTGGACTCCCCCAACATCGGGAACATGTCTCCTGCCTCTAGCGTGTCCAAGCCCTTAACAATCTTATATGTTTCAGATTCAGATTCAGATTCAGAAAACTTTATTGTCTGTCGTAACAGAAAATCTTCTTTGACGTGGCTCAACATACAGACAGGACAATGTACTGATAAGCAGTCATACAACACAGGTTTCTGCGAGCACACCCAGTGTGTATCGATCTTAAAAGTAAATATAAGATTAAAAACTGTAAAAATAGACAAGATAAAAGTTGTGGATACGTGTAAAGTGACAATGCGTCAGGGTTAATTTGTCCATTGTTCATTTTTTATTTAAGCTGTTTATGGCAATGGGTATAAATGAGTTTTTGTGGATGTTTTTCTTGGATAGGGGGACTTTATATCGGCGGCCTGATGGCAGAAGTTGGAAAGACTTGTGTTACTTTTTTGCATATCTTGCATTCATTTGTTCTATATCTCTCTACATCATCATCTATATCTCCACTTCCCTTTTCCCCTCTCAGTCTGAAGAAGGGCCTCAATCCAAAATGTCCCCTATTCCTTTTCTACAGAGATGCTGTCTGACCTGCTGATTTATTCTAGCGTTTGGTATCTAGGGTTGGTTTAGACCAGCATCTGCAGTTCCTGCCTACACAAGGAGCTGCCAGCAAGGAGTGTGGCTTGCTCAACGTATGAACCTCTCTAGTGAGGATGAGGGGGCTGTTTTCAAAGTTTAGTTGACCTCAAGGCTGCTAGATCGATCACACACAGCGTGTTTCTTGCATTCATCAAGCTTTCACTTGATCACTCAGCATGAAAGTAAATGTTGAGTATTTGTCAAAACATGTTTTTGTATTGAACACACATCCTTTTACCACAAAGTTGAAGCTGCTTCAGGCAATTTGCTAGATTGACATTGAATCATCACCAGCTTGGATAATGAAAATCTGAATATTTGCATTCAGTTTTTTGCAGGCCATCCAATTGCACAAGTGATGTGAAATGTATTTATGTTATAATATATTATTCACACTGGCATGATTCCAGCAGTGATCAGAAGATAGTGATTTGGCCTAGGAATTCCAGCTTGCTCATCCACCTCTGGGGCCAGTTGTGGCATCACCCAGCTGTTTCTGCGGCTTACGTGATTAATTGAAACTGGCACTGTGCCGGATTTTATGATCTAATGAACTAATTATTCTGTAAATTCTCCAAGCCATTCAATGAATCTGGCTTCGTTTCAACTAACAAACATTTTATCTACCTGAAATCAGATTGCTTGTGCAGAATAAGACAAATTTTACTTCGGAGTCATGTGAGTGACTACGTGAAGACCCCGTCCAGCACGCATGCGTGCCATGGCGTCTCACGCAGTGCACGGCGACGGACGGGAGTACGAGCTCTCCCGCAACAATTTGAAAACGGGACTTCCAGGTAAGCAAATTTACTCTGAGGACATGGTGTTTTGGAAACCTTGTTCTGTTTTATTTTTAAATAGGAACATGAACAGGGAAAACACCAAGGAAGGTCGTTCCCATCGGACTGCAATGGACCAGGAGGGTTCCAGCAGTGGGGGGCGACCGGCGGCACCTGGACTGCACACGCTGCGGTCCACAGTCACTGACAGCATTTCCAAGCCGAGCCCAGAGCCGCTAGCACAGCTCAAACAACCGCAGCGGGCTGGATGTAAGGCACTACGGAAGTCGGACCGGCCAGTAGACTCACCGCCCGACAGCGGCAAAAGGTGACCGTTTTAAGCCTTATGGAAAGGCTCATGGAGCAAATGCTCCAGCGAGACTTGCTCCGGGAGCTGGGGCAAACTCGCCAAGGGAGCACAAACACTCCCGCTCCAGTGCACTAACAGCACTGGCCATCGCATCTACCTCAACAGAGGGGAGCGTTGGTGACCAGGGCTGGGCTGGTCTAGAACAGGGGTCACTGGCTTAAGAAGCCAGGAGTATGCTTGAAGTACAGGACCAGGAAGAGCTGCTGGGTGTGGTGAACCGTTACGTGGCAACACCACGAGCGGGACAGCCGTTACAGCCTAAACTGGCGGCCAGCTTACTACTTGTCCTTTAAACCTCTCCAAGACAGGTAGTCAATGAGGCGTTGGACTTATTCACGCCTCCCCCAAAATTACATTTGCTCAATCTGCCTGCCATTACTGGGGGTATCAAAACCCAAGAACTTAAATTGCAAAAAATGTTGATACCCCTGACGTCGGCTATCACTTCATATGCTCATTCCATGGACAGGGTTGACATGCCAAAACACCCTGGCTCTACTGTGCAACACAGTATGTGATTAACAACCTCCGGAAGGAGGTCATAAGACCTGCCCTCAACCCCAAAAATTCACAGGACTGTGTAGAACGCCGGCCTCAAAACCACAGATCCTGCTATTTGGAAAAGAATCACCAAAACAAGCCAAAAATCTGGATGAAGAATCCAAGGCATTTGGCTTCATGAGGGCAGGACCTGGAACGAGCTAAACCACGCAAACCCAGACGGCAGTACCTCTATGCATCCACCAGTAGGCGTCTACTTCATGGTACTGGTGAAAGCTCGTGGCCCGCATACCATCCCCGGAAGACTTTTAGGACAGGGCCTAGAGTGGGCCCCATGGAAAATGCGCCATCCCCCAACAGCACCACCTCGACAGACAAGGAACCAGAAACCAAAGAAATGAACACACCACCAAACAACAGTGGAGGTAGACTACACCTGTTTTTGGAAGCATGAAGGACTATCACACTTGGTAGTTATATACCAAAAAGTATTCAAGGATAAAAATTGAATTCATTCAAGAAAACTTGCCACCAGTTCAGCATGCACCCCAAAGGGGTTTTACCCTCTCACTAAAAAGCAAACATAAGGGACATGCTGAACTGGAGAAGTTACATACAAAGGGAATCATAGAGAAATCTAAACATGAACCTTTGGAATTCGTATTAAATTTACTAAAACCAAAAAAGATGGTGAATGTCGCCTCACCATTGACTTAACCACAATACTTTCGTCAGGTATGGAAAACATTTGTAACTGCCAAACAATGGATTCCCTAAGGATACTTTATGGCAGGCATCGACTTAAAAGATGCATACTATTCAGTACCCATTCATAAAGATCATCGTAGATACCTAAAATTTACCTGGATGGGGCAACTAAGGCAGTACAAATTATTGACTAATGGCCTAACATGAGCCAAAACTGTTTACCAAGATATTAAAACCAGCCCTGATACTATTAAGGAAACATATTGTCATGGCATATCTTGATGATATTTTAATAATAGACAAAACCATGGAATTAGCTAATTCAGCAGCATTGACGCCTAAAAACTTATTTAACCTTGGGCTTGTCATACATCCAGATAAATCTACGTTGACACCATCCACAACTATGGACTATCTGGTATTCACAATTAACTCAGTCCACGTGTCTATAACGTTGCCAAAAGAAAAGTCAGCAGAATTGCCACAAACCTGTAACAAATTAATGGTTAACAATCGACCAATCATTCGACAAGTGGCAAGAGTAATTGGGAAATTAGTAGCAGCATTACCAGCTACCTAACTTGGACCTTTGCATTAGAGCAAAGGTGCCACTGTTTTAAACAACATGCAGGTCACTTTGACTGAACCATGAAATTGCCTATTTTCAGACTTATAATGATGGAAAGAGAACATTTGGCATAGTTCCAGTCCCATCATTTATCAATAACCCATATCCAGAACAGGTGGTAGATGGACTAATCTAGAATCATCACTACTACAGACACTGGATATAAAAACTATTTGGAAATGTTGGGTGCGCTCTATGGGTTAAAAGCATATTGTTCAAAAGTGCACCATTTGCATGTTCGTTTACAAATTGATAATACCACAGTGGTGGCCTATATTAACCACATGGGTGGGATAAAATCGATATCATGTGACAATTTGATCAACACAATCTGGTAATGGTATGTCGTCAAACATATTTGGCTATCAGCAACTTACCTACCAGGTGAGCTAAATACTGTGGCAGACATGTTATACCCCAAAGTATTTGCTGAAATTACAAAGCAATATGGAACACCAGATATCGATCTCTTTGCATCCCTACTAAATCACCACGTACCGATGTATGTCGCTTGGGAACCAGACCTTGAGGCAGCGGCGATAGATACATTCTCGCTGAACTGGGGGGGAACTAATCTCTCTATGTTTTTCCCCCCCTTCTGCCTCATCAGTCAGGTACTACGCAAAATACAGATATACTTTGCTTCGGGCTTTTTGGTAGTACCCGACTGGCCTACACAGCCATGGTTCCCAGTGGTCCTTGACAGGGTCATTGAAACCCATGACCATTCCCAGCGGACCAGATCTACTGATCCACCCTGTATCAGGCGAAAGTCACCCATGCCATGACAGAATAAGCCTACTGGGTTGCAGATTCTAAAAATACTTTTTGCTGGACCTGGGATTGTCAAATAGGACCATGAACACGATGACAGCATCTCTCCGACTTTCCACCAAGAAACAATATCTCTCCAGTATAAGAAAATGGGAAACATACTGCTCGAGAACAGGGACAACCTGCTAATCAACCACCATACCTATGTACCGGAGTTCCTGGCCAGCCTTCACCACGATGAAGGTCTGAGCTATAGCACTATCAAATGTGCTAGAAGTGCACTGTCAGCCTATCTAAGACAGGCACCACGGAAACAGGCCATAGGGTCTTTTCCACTGGTGGCCAAATTAATGAGAGGTACCTTCAATTCAAAACCCCCTAGACTTAGATATACCAAGATCTGGGATGTCAGCGTTGTCCTGACATACCTAAGGGATGGCCACCAGCCAGATCCCTCACTCTGGAAACAGCTACCCTGTATAGGGCCATGCTGATGGCTTAGTCTCAGCAGAAGGGTCCAGTCCTTATACCTACTCAGACTGGACAATATCGTTGTAACATCAGACCAAATAACATTCACCATTCAGGAGCTGGTAAAACAGAGTAGACCAGGAACTTCAGGACTCATTATGGAATTCCGGGCGTACCCACCTGACCCCCGTTATGTGTCATGACTCACCTTCTACAATATATCAATACAACCTAAAGTTCCCGAGGGAGACAAAAAGCGACGAAGGGTCAGCGACAAAAAAGCCACTGGGTCAGGGTACCGAGTCAAACCATCTCTAGATGGCTCAAACAGGTATTGGGAGCTGCTGGAGTGGATACCGATATTTACACATCTCACTCCACCAGAGCAGCATCCACGTCGGCGGCTAATAGAATGGATGTGCCATTGGACCTACCCTGGTAACAGCGGGGTGGTCCATGGAAATAACTTTTCAAACATTCTACAACAAGCCATTAATAAAACCTGTTTCACTTGCAGAGAGAATTTTAGACAATGCCAAAAATGTATAATTTAGCCCGGGGGAACATTAATTTCTTTGTTATTATTTTCAAATAACACCATTATTGTTTTACAAACAGATTCATGTTTGATTACGATAACATACTTCCTCTCTTGGATGACTTCGGCAGCAAGTGAAGTATGGACTGTTACATTGTTTGAAATCACAGAGCTTTAAAATCTTCACGTAGTCACTCACGTGACTCCGAAGTAAAATAATAAGATTAAACGAGAACTTACCAGTTTGAAGTTTAATCTTCATTTTATGAGGAGTTACGATGAGGGATTACGTGCCCTCCGCTTCCACCCCCAATTATAGAGATCAACTGGTATCTTAGTTATAACCATATAACCATATAACAATTACAGCACGGAAACAGGCCATCTCGGCCCTACAAGTCCATGCCGAACAACTTTTTTCCCTTAGTCCCACCTGCCTGCACTCATATAACCATATAACAATTACAGTTCTCCTTATCTTTACTATGTTTATTTCAATTATTGTGTTGTTTCTGTGATTCCACACCGCTGCTTTGAAGAATGTCGCGCATGCATGCTGGACGTAATCCCTCATCGTAACTCCTCATAAAATCCCTCATCGTAACTCCTCATAAAATAAAGATCAAACTTCAAACTGGTAAGTTCTCATTTAATCTTACTATTATTCCCAAGTCCTTGAAACTACTACCTCCAAAGTAGGAGTAGGAATAGGGATACTTTATTGTCACATGTGACTAGGCTCAGTGAAATTCTTTCCTTGCATACACAATGTATACAAATAGTTAAGGGCGTGTCCCACTTGGGCGACCTAATTCGCGAGTTCTGTCAAGTTTGCCCTCAACTCATACTCGCAGCATGGTCGACACAAGGTCATAGGAGGTATTCGTAACTCTCCTTCATGCTCGAGAGTGGTCTCCGCGTACTCGAGGCCTCAGCTAGGTCGCGGCGTTTTTTTCAATATGTTAAAAAATGCCTTAGAGTAGAAAAAGGTCGTCGTGGAAAAAATTGATACTTTTTTACTCGTAGGTTTAGTCGTAATAGGTCATATTAAGTCGGTATGTTAGTCATAGGTAATCGTGGGTAGTTGAAGAGAGTCGTAGATAGTCTTATTCATAATCGAAGGGAGGTCGAAGGGAGGTCAAAGGAGGTCGACTTCACTCCACTATTCGGTGTCCATTTTTCTCGAAGTTAGTTGTAGTTAGTTGAAGCTAGTCTTCAACATAGTCGAAGGAGGTCGAAAGAGGTCTTCAATATGTCATTTTTTTAATATTCGCCAATTAGGTCGCCCAAGTGGGACAGCCTCTTTATGCATTTACAGTTTTGTAAAGAAATAACATATCCATTCTCAGATTTAAAGAAGGTATTGCTTTGAAAATATCTGTGGAATTTTGGCGGTAGAATATTCTGATTGAACCATAAACCATACTGTAAAATAGATTGTGCCCAACTGCTCATGTCTCCTTTTGCAAAGAAGAAATTTGAGGTGTTCTCAGAGATCTGATTTAATTATTCCCAATGTAACTGTTGAAATGCCATTACTATTTAGAAAGTTAGCAAAGAGACGAAAGCAAAGGGAACCAGAAAAGTGCTGGAATAAATTATCAGGGACAGTAATTGAAACAGACAGTATGAATCGGTTCAAGAGAAAAGTTTATGCATTTCTGGATATAGGGATAGGATTCAAGCTGTGATTGATCAATCAGAAAGGGGCCGAATTGTTACTCATGAATGTATGTAGATTCATTATATTTTTTGTAACTTCAAATTTAAGATGTCAAAATCCCCTTAAGAGACTGACCATTCTTATATACTCATAGTTCTCTAATTATGATATTTTCAGGCAGATGGAAAGTATAAAAAAAACATATTGAAACCTCACTACGAATTCAACTGTTGCACACGAGCTGATTTCCAGGGGAATTATATGTTAGTTGACAGACCATATTAATAAGTAACCCTTAGTAAAACTCAAGTTAATGGGCGTAAGGGGAAAGATACTCTTTAGGCTGAAGTCATGTACAATACAAAAGGATATGGTTACACATGTACTATAACAACATTTAACAGACATTTGGACAGATACAAGGAAAGCAAAGGGTCAATATAGGTCAAACACGTGCAGGTTGGCATCTTGGTTGGCATGGGCAAATTGGGCGAAGAGCTTGTTTCTATACTGTTTAACTCAATAGTTATTGGAGACCACCATCGCAATCTCAGGACATAGTTTCATGGCTGATGAATAATCTCGACCCAAAATGTTACCCATTCCTTCTCTCCAGAGATGCTGCCTGTCCCGCAGAGTTACTCCAGCATTTTGTGTCCACCAAGATTAGTGGTAATGTCGTCAATGACCACCCCCCATCTCCAACCTGGGGATCAATTCCGTTATTCCGTGACTTGATAGAAGAGAAGAGCAGCGATCGAGTATCCTAACACCTCCAAAGTTTTAATAATAATAATATCTTTTATTGTCATTGCACATAAGTGCAATGTGATTTGGGTATGCAGCTTCCATCCGACAACAGAACTTAAGTAACTACTCAAATTTAGGTTTAGATACCCTGAGAACATGGATCGTACAAAGAACATTACAACAGTAAAATAGTCAAAACAGACTAAAGTGCAGATGTGTCTGTGCGACGTGACCATCCGAGGGAGACAGTCCATGAGGGTGGGGGGCACTCAGCAGGGCCGATTCAGAGCCGCTATAGCTCTGGGAAAGAAGCTGTTCCTGAGTCTGGAGGTGCGGGCGTAGAAGGCCTTGTGACGTCTGCTGGAAGGAAGTAGTTCGAACAGTCCATTACAATGGTGTGAGGAGTCTTTATGGATGCTGACGGCCTTCCTGAGGCACCGTGTGCGGTAGATGCCCTCCAAGGCAGGTAGCTGTGTCCCAATGATCATCTGTGCTCTGAGGACGACGCGCTGAAGAGCTCTCCTCTCCGCCTCCGTGCAGCTGAGATACCACAATTGTCCTCAATTGAGAAACCAAATCTGGCATGTGATGGGATACTCCTGACTTTGTTGTGGCGGGTCCAGCAACACTCAGGCATTTCAGCATTGTCTATGATAAAGCAGCGTCCATCATTTGCATTGTTCCGCCACCATAAACACAGCTTAGTTTGGGCGCAATGGAAAAAATTGCAGAGAGTTGTGGATGCAATTCAGTCCATCACACAGACCAGACTTGCCACCATTGACACCATCTACAGTTCATGCTGCTTCGGGAAAGCAGCCAACATAATCAAGGACCTTTCCCACTTCTCCCAGCTCTCATCAGCCAGAAGATAGAAAAGCTTGAAAGTGCGCACCATGAGACTCAGGAACAGCTGAACAGTTCATCTGTAAGCTAGCGTGCAGTCCCAATTTTCAACCAACCTAATTTTGACATTGGACCGTTCCTCTGGAACTGTTACACTACAAGGCTGAGAAACTATATTCTGCAATCTGTTATTTGTCTCTTTGCCCGACCTGTTGAACTTGTATTTGGCTTGATTGTATTCATATGAATGAATGAATGAATGGATCTCTTTATTGTCATTGCACATGGTACAACAGAATTTAAAAGTCAATCCCATGGTGTGATTCACAAGAGCAATTTTAAATATATAAGAAAAGGTAAAAATATATACATATTAAAAAAAAAAAATAAAAAAATTACAGATAAATAACAATAGGAGCTGAGGTAGAATCATTCAGTTGAATGTGAGTGTTATTTCTTATTTTGCATTGTTAAGTTCACGTATGGCTATGGGGTAGAAGCTGTCTCTGAGTCTGTTTGTACGAGTTTTGAAAGACCTGTACCGTCTGCCAGAGGGCAGCAGGTGGAACAGGTTGTGTCCAGGGTGGGAAGGGTCCTTCTGGATGTTGGCTGCCCTGCCAAGGCAGCGAGAGCTGAAGATGTCCTTCAGGGAGGGCAGTGGGCAGCCAGTGATTTTTTGTGCGGTGTTGATGACCCTTTGAAGGGCTCTCCTGTCCGCTGCAGAGCAGCTGGCATACCATGTGGTTATACGGTACGCCAGCACACTCTCGATGGAGCAGCGGTAGAAGGACACCAGCAGCTTCTCCTCCAGGTTGTTTTTCCTGAGGATCCTCAGAAAGTAGAGTCGCTGCTGGGCCTTCTTGACTGCTGTGGTGGTGTTTGTAGTCCAGGAGAGATCCTCCGTAATTTGTGTGCCCAGGAATCTGAAGTCTGAGACCCTGTCCACACAGTCCCCATTGATGAATAGGGGTTTGAGGGCTGCACTGTTCTTACGGAAGTCTATGATAATTTCCTTTGTTTTTGTGGTGTTTAGGATGAGGTTGTTGTCTGAACACCACGCTGCCAGTCTTTGGACTTCCTCCCTGTAGGCTGTCTCATCTCCTCCTGAGATATGTCCAACCACAGTCGTGTTGTCCGCAAACTTGACGATGGTGTTGGTGGAGTGGGCGGGGGCACAATCGTGGGTGTAGAGGGCGTAGAGGAGTGGGCTCAACACACAGCCCTGTGGGGAGCCGGTGCTCAGTGTGATGGGGGTGGAGAGGTGATGGCCCAGTCTGACGGTCTGGGGGCGGTTAGACAGAAAGTCCTTGATCCAGAGGCAGATGGGTTGGGAGAGTCCTAAATCCATGAGTTTGGTGACCAGTCTGCTGGGGATGATGGTATTGAAGGCGGAGCTAAAGTCAATGAAAAGCATCCTCACATAGCTCCCCTGGTGTTCAAGGTGGGTCAGTGCAGTGTGAAGAGCAGTGGCGATGGCATCCTCAGTGGACCTATTTGCTCTGTAGGCAAACTGGTGTGGATCGAAGGTGGGCGGGAGGCTGGCTTTGATGTGCTGCTGGACCAGCCTCTCGAAACACTTCATGATGACTGGTGTGAGAGCGACCGGTCGGTAGTCGTTAAGGCCGCTGATAACAGGCTTTTTTGGTAGTGGGATGATTGTGGCAGACTTCAGGCACGGTGAGATGATGGATTTGGACAGGGACAGGTTGAAGATTTTCGTGAAGACCTCGGAGAGCTGGTCTGCACATTCCTTCAGAACCCTTCCTGTCACGCCATCCGGGCCGGCAGCCTTCCTCGGGTTCACCGCCCTGAGCACCCGCCTCACTTCATGCTCCTGCACAGTGAGGGTGTAGTTGTTGTTGTTAGGGGCTGGTGGGAGAATGGTGACAAGCTCTTCTGGTTCTGCCTCGAAGCGAGCAAAGAAGCAGTTCAGCTCCTCTGCCAGTGAGGCGTCGCCGTCGGTCATCGTGCTGTTGCTGGGCTTGTAGTTGGTGATGTGCTGGATGCCCTGCCACACCTGCCGTGGGTCGTTGTTGTTAAAGTGGTCCTCTATCTTGCTCTTGTGGGCCGCTTTGGCATCCCTGATGCCTTTCTTCAGGTTGGCTCTAGCAGCGCTGTACAGGGCTCTGTTGCCAGACCTGAAGGCGGTGTTGCGGTCCTTGAGGAGAGTTTGGACCTCTTTTGTCATCCACGGCTTCTGGTTGGGGTACACCCGGATGAGTTTGTCGACGGTGACGTTGTCAACACAGTTCTGGATGTAAAAGACTACCGTGGATGTGTACTCCTCCAAGTCCTGATTTCCAAAAATGTCCCAGTTTGTCCTTTCAAAGCAGTCCTGTAGCTGTGAGGAAGCTCCTTCAGGCCAAGTTTTAACAGTCCTGGTGGTGGGTTGAGCTTTTCTCCTGAGGGGGGTGTATGCTGGTGCTAAGTGAATGGATAGGTGATCGGACTGGCCTAAGTGTGGTAGTGGTGTGGCTCTAAACCCCTTCTTGATGTTTGAGTAGGCCTTGTCTAATGTATTTTCTCCCCTGGTTGCACATTTGATGTGTTGTTCAAACTTGGGGAGAACTGATTTTAAGTCTGTGTGATTGAAATCACCAGCTATGATATGGGCTGCTTTGGGGTAGGTGTTCTCTTGTTTGCTGATAGCGCTATGGAGGTAGCCTAGGGCTAATATATAATGTTATCTGACTTGATTCATTACATTGTGGCTTTCACGCCAACCGTTTAGGTAGAGTGTTGCCCATCTGCATTTTGCAGTGTTGCTCAAGGGTGAGCTGGGTGAATGAGCAGTCTCCCAGCAGGAAAGAAAGAACACAATACACAACAGAAATTAAACACAAAACATCCACCTCAGTGGGACCCGCACTTCCCGCTGTGATGGTTGGCACAATGGTTCAATCTTCCTCCTTCTGTGGACCAGTGGTCGGGGCCCTGAACCTTCTGCAGTCGCCGCTATGGAAACATAGAAACATAGAAACATAGAAAATAGGTGCAGGAGGAGGCCATTCGGCCCTTCGAGCCAGCACCGCCATTCATTGTGATCATGGCTGATCGTCACCAATCAATAACCCGTGCCTGCCTTCTCCCCATATCCCTTGACTCCACTAGCCCCTAGAGCTCTATCTAACTCTCTCTTAAATACATCCAGTGATTTGGCCTCCACTGCCCTCTGTGGCAGGGAATTCCACAAATTTACAACTCTCTGCGTGAAAAAGTTTCTTCTCACCTCAGTCTTAAATTGCCTCCTGTTTTTTCTAAGACTGTGGCCCCTGGTTCTGGACTCGCCCAACATTGGGAACATTTTTCCTGCATCTAGCTTGTCCAGTCCTTTTATAATTTTATATGATTCTATAAGGTCCCCCCTCATTCTTCTAAACTCCAGTGAATACAAGCCTAGTCTTTTGGACCGCCCGATGTACAGGCAGTCTCGATGGGATGATGGTAACTCCGGCGTCGGGAGTTGAATGGAATGCTATTCCATTCAATAGCACACCAATAAAAATGTTTAACTATATCTTGAGACATATGACAACAATAAACCTAAGCAGGCATTTGCTCCGCCATTGTCCACCGAGGCTTCAACATGTAATTATTACAAAATAGATTGCAGGATCTTGCCAAGTTTTTATTTAGAACGTATCTGTTCCACTGAGATGAATGAAGGCAGCATGAATGTAGGAACATTACCACTTCCAATTTCATGTCAATATCACAGCCCATCATTTTGATATATATTGTAGCCCTTTTGCTGTTGGTGGGGTCAACTCCTAGAGCTCCCTCTGCAACAGCCGTTAAATTGTAGCAGTTCATGGAAGGTGGCTTTACACCATGTTTTCAAGGAAAGGAATGTTTCTTTGACTAGTACTGGAACAGTTTAATCTCTTTTCTATGTAATCCTGAGGCATAATCAGGTTTGGGAAGGAGCCTGACGTTAATATCACTAGCTGCATAAGTGCCAGGCAACATCCATATAACCATATAACCATATAACAATTACAGCACGGAAACAGGCCATCTCGACCCTTCTAGTCCGTGCCGAACACATAATCTCCCCTAGTCCCATATACCTGCGCTCAGACCATAACCCTCCATTCCCTTCCCATCCATATAACTATCCAATTTATTTTTAAATGATAAAACGAACCTGCCTCCACCACCTTCACTGGAAGCTCATTCCACACAGCTACCACTCTCTGAGTAAAGAGGTTCCCCCTCATGTTACCCCTAAACTTTAGTCCCTTAATTCTCATGTCATGTCCCCTTGTTTGAATCTTCCCTACTCTCAGTGGGAAAAGCTTTTCCACGTCAACTCTGTCTATCCCTCTCATCATTTTAAAAACCTCTATCAAGTCCCCCCTTAACCTTCTGCGCTCCAAAGAATAAGCCCTAACTTGTTCAACCTTTCTCTGTAACTTAGTTGCTGAAACCCAGGCAACGTTCTAGTAAATCTCCTCTGTACTCTCTCTATTTTGTTGACATCCTTCCTATAATTAGGCGACCAAAATTGTACACCATACTCCAGAATTGGCCTCACCAATGCCTTGTACAATTTTAACATTACATCCCAACTTATATACTCAATGCTCTGATTTATAAAGGCCCACACACCAAAAGCTTTCTTTACCACCCTATCTACATGAGATTCCACTTTCAGGGAACTGTGCACAGTTATTCCCAGATCCCTCTGTTCACCTACATTCTTCAATTCCCTACCATCCATTGTAAGATAGAGAGAATCTTAATTCCTCGTCCTCAAAAATGGAATTGCAGCCAATGATCACCCTCTCATCTTCCCAGTGAGCAACATACAGCTGTTTCCAAGTCATTATACAACTATACCATCACTTTTTGTGGCAAACTGTACTCCCTCTGCCTATTAATTTCACACAGTCAAGCTTAAGGTGGCAACAATTTTATATAGTATTAAAAAAACTATGTCCAAATACGTGATGCATTTAAGTTTGGCATCTCTTTCTACTCTCTTGTCATTTATATATTTAATGTATTTTAATCATAGAAACATAGAAACATAGAAAATGGGTGCAGGAGGAGGCCATTCGCCCCTTCGAGCCAGCACCGCCATTCAATGTGATCATGGCTGATCGTCCCCAATCAATAACCCGTGCCTGCCTTCTCCCCATATCCCTTGATTCCACTATCGTGTTGTAAAGATACACAGAATTTTTAATAATGTTTGCATTCCATTAAATATTGAACATATTTAATGTTGATCTTGTGGAATACGACTTCCAAAATTAAAGGAGATGTGCGTGAAAAGTTTTTTTTTGTACAGTGGGTGGTTGGTGTCTGTAACGCACTGCCGGGGGGGGGGGGTGGTGGTAGTGGCAGATACAAGAATGGCATGTAAGAATGTTTTGGATAGTCCTATGAATATGCAGGGAATGGAGGGATATGTATGATGCGCAGGCAGCTATAATAATAATAATAAATTTTATTTTCGGGCGCCTTTCAAAACCTCAAGGACACCTTACAGAAATTAACAGAAGAGAAAAAAACATATAGTCGGAGTAAAATAAATAATAAGGACATCACCAATACACAAATTAAAGACAGAAATCGCTCCAAAGACAAAAAATCAAAAAACACAATGTGAAAGAGAGAGCAGCGGCAGCTAAAGCGCGCCAGCGTCCACTCTCCCTTCCGACAGCCATCTTGGACACAGACTAACATATTAACTTACACACAGGAAAAAAATCATCCTCCCACAGTGGTTACCACTGTGGGGGAAGGCACAATGTCCAGTCCCCATCCCCAGTTCACCCAAAGTCAGGCCTATTGAGGCCTCCGCTAATGCCTCTACAGAGGCCCGATGTTCCTGGCCGTTCTGGCCGGGTGGTGTTGCCCCGGCGTCGGGAGAGTCCTCTCAGCGGCTGGGCCACCTGGAACGGCCGCTTCCTAGCAGGGGACCGCGGCTTCCGAAGCCGACAAGGCTAGTCTTGGCATCATGTTTGGCACAAACATTGTGGGCCGAAGGACCTGTTCCTTTGCTGTATTATTCTATATGCTATGAGGTGGGAAACTAATGCCCCTGTCCCACTTAGGAAACCTGAACGGAAACCTCTGGAGACTTTGCGCCCCACCCAAGGTTTCCGTGCGGTTCCTGGAGGTTTCGGGAGGTTTTGTCTAGTTTCCCTACCTGCTTTCACTACCTGCAACCTCCGGCACCCACCTGCAACCTCCGGGAACCGCACGGAAACCTTGGGTGGGGCGCAAAGTCTCCAGAGGTTTCCGTTCCGGTTTCCTAAGTGGGACGGGGGCATTACTGAGGATGTTGACTTATAGCTTTATGTGCATCATCTCGATCCACTTTGTTAAATAATGAACCGCCACTACAGGAAGATACTGATCATTTGACTTTATGATAAAACCTCATTATTGTGTAAATGACAAAAAAATCCGTGCTAGTCATCAAAGAGTTAAGACGGTGGAGTGGTGGCTCAATATCATGAGCAGAGGATTTACAAGAAATAAGACGCCTCTCCCCTGGCTCATGCAGCTGTCTTTTCCCCCTATAACTTTTCCCTGTCAGGCATTTAGAGTATAATTAGCCTGAAGACCTTGGTGACACTGCACAAGTGTGAGTGCGTCTACAGAGCCTGTCACCCAGGGCCCTAAGCCTGTCTCGGTGATTGACAGGTTCACATGGAGAGACCTTTACGGCTATTGGGAGCCATTGGAAACACGAGTTTAAGTAAATATGTCCAGATGGTTCAAGCCAGCCAGTACCGAGTCTCGATGACGGACACTTCAGATAGCTATAATTCTCAGATCCTGTGGAAATTACTTGGCAAAGGAGAGCAGAATTAGACTCAAGTGAGAATTAATTAGCTGATGTCAGCTGGGGGATCAGAAGATGGGTTCAGTCTTCTCTGGTAACCTTTCTGTAATGACTGGAGGTTTTACAACACAAAGGGCTGACAGAAATTGAATTTCATTGGCACCTCAATTACTGAAAGCACAAGAAATGCTCATAAAATATCCACAATGGATTTCAATTGAGATGTGCACACATTACATGTACGCCTGACTGATAATTCCTGACGCAGTACTTGAAAACAAGCATTAGGATTTCAAGCCCATTAGTTTATAAATACCAAGCCCATCCCTCCCCCTGGGCAAATATCGTCAAGGCATAAACGATGACAAATGTTTCATATTGAATCCCCATCTTGTGTGTGCAGTGAGAACTTCTCAAGTAGGTCTCAGTAGACCTGTCAAATGTTACTTCTTGGGGAAAATAGCTAAGGTGGCACGGGTGGGCAGGAAGCAGCTGGACTGCTCCAGAAAAAAAGTCTTCAGCGCCACAGGTGGAGTCATGCCAGCAAGCAAAGGAACTCCAGGAGAGATTCAAGGTGGTAATGCTCCCAGTTTGCATTCTGAATCTCCTCTACATTACACACCTTTGCAGCGTGCTTCATCTTTTAAAATCCGATTTTCCTGTGAGGATCCTGAGAATGTGGAAAAGAACAGAAGGAGACAGTACAAAGGTGGAGGCAGGTTCGTTGGTATCATTTAAAAATAAATTGGATAGGCATATGGATGAGAAGAGAATGGAGGGTTATGGTATGAGTGCAGGCAGGTGGGACTAAGGGACAAAAAAGTTGTTCGGCACGGACTTGTAGGGCCGAGATGGCCTGTTTCCCTGCTGTAATTGTTATATGGTTATATGGTTATAGGTGGGCTAAAGCAAAATAAAAGCTCATGTAGAATATTGGCACGGACACAGACACTTGAGTCATTGGCCTCTTTCTGTGTTGCAATTTCGATGCAAAAATGAGAATTGCATCTGCTCTTGACTGACTGAACCTGCAGATTATGGTGAACACAACCATTATCTGAAGAATTGTCTCGCCCCGAAACGTCGCCTATTCCTTCTCTCCATAGATGTGCCTCACCTGCTGAGATTCTCCAGCATTTCGTGTCTACTTTCAATTTTTCCAGCAGCTGCAGGTCTTAAACAACCCAATCTATTACAGGCTTGTCAATTCCTTCCACTTTTTAAATCAGGATAGCTGGAAGTGTTTAGAAGTAAACAAAAATGATCATGCATTGTATCAGAACCTTTGATAGAGGCATAAATATCATGTGGTACCCGCACGTGGCGTCGAAGGACGAGAAGCCGAAGCAAAGAAGTGGAAGCCAAATAACCGAATGGGAACACAACCGAAACGCCAACTAACCGAAAGAGTGGGACGCCTAAAACCCAACTAACCGAAAGGCTGCGTCACGTAAAAGCAAACTTACCGAATGGCCGTTCTCCCAAAACGCCACCTACCCGAAAGGCGGCGTCACCTACAGGCCAACGGACCGAATGCCGCTCAACAGAAAAGTCAAATAACGGACATGACGTAGCTGGGAGGCGGGGCTTGTCAGCGATTGGTCCAGACCCCTGCATCTATCACATCATTTTCCCACATGAGCCATAGGTGACTGGGCTATCTTAACCCAAGCGCCAAGTTGTAAGCGGTCGAAGGTGCGCATCCCTCGGGACAGCCACCACTCTCCCACAGCCACCCTCCGCCTCATCTCCCCCATGTGGCCACACTGTGCTGGGCTGAGGGTCGGGTGGAGCGGAGGTGTGGGACAGGCTTGCCCCTCCGCCCACCCAGAGTCTCTGACCGCGATGCATCGCCATCAGACCCCAGTCCCCACACCAGGGTGATTCCCCCCCCCCCCCCCCTCCGACCCCCGGACCCTGACACCCACCACCCCTGGTGATTCACCTCCACCCTGGGCACGGGGACAGATGGCTCGGGGCAGTGTAAATCACTTTTAAAACATGGGGGGGGGGGGGGGGGGGGACACATATTTCTCTGGCGGGCCGATGACAAGTGTGCATGACAACAAACTATTTTATCTCTTCCAACTCCCCCCCCTCCATTGACACCAAGACACACGTTTTATTTATTACCATCTGGTTGCCTGCGGGACGCACACATTCTCCCACGCACAAAACACCAGATAATCTGTAAACTGTTTTAACCGAAGATGGACACAAAAAGCTGGGAGAGGGTTACTCCAGCTTTCTGAATTACTCCAGTCCATCTTCAGTTTCGACTTTGTACGCTTTCGGTTAGTTGGCATTCCGGCTTCATTTCCATTCGGTTATTTGGCTTCCACTTCTTTGCTTCGGCTTTTCGTCCGTCGGCGCCACTTCCACACACGGACCTTGTTGCTGCACCATGTCTCCTAGCGGAAGTTATTTCTGACAATGTTCATAGTTTGGATTTCAGTTGGAGCAATTAATGAAGACCATTGGAATGAAAGATCTCCCAGTTTCCCCACACCACAAACAAGGAGGCTGAAGGACCGGGTTTCATGGGAAGAAGGAATGGATGAAAAAAGTTGATGCAAAATGGCTCTATGAGTAGATGAAAAGTTAACTTGCAGCACGTCTTCTGAGATATAGGTAATGCATGGTAAATGTAGACCTACATGGTAAATGGTAGGGAATTGAAGAATACAGTTGAACAGAGGAATCTGCGAATAACCGTGCATAGTTCCTTGAAGGTGGAATCTCATATAGATAGGGTAGTAAAGAAAGCTTTTGATATGCTAGCCTTTATAAATCAGAGCATTGAGTATAGAAGCTGGGATGCAATGTTAAAATTGTACAAGGCATTGGTGAGACCAAATCTGGAGTATGGTGTACAATTTTGGTCGCCCAATTATAGGAAGGATGTCAACAAAATAGAGAGAGTATAGAGGAGATTTACTAGAATGTTGCCTGGGTTTCAACAACTAAGTTACAGAGAAAGGTTGAATAAGTTAGGTCTTTATTCTCTGGAGCACAGAAGGTTAAGGGGGGACTTGATAGAGGTCTTTAAAATGATGAGAGGGATAGACAGAGTTGATGTGGATCAGCTTTTCCCTTTGAGAATAGGGAAGATTCAAACAAGAGGACATGACTTCAGAATTAAGGGACAGAAGTTTAGGGGTAACATGAGGGGGAACCTCTTTACTCAGAGAGTGGTAGCGGTGTGGAATGAGCTTCCAGTGGAAGTGGTGGAGGCAGGTTCGTTGGTATCATTTAAAACTAAATTGGATAGGCATATGGATGAGAAGGGAATGGAGGGTTATGGTATGAGTGCAGGCAGGTGGGACTAAGGGAAAAAAAAGTTGTTCGGCACGGACTTGTAGGGCCGAGATGGCCTGTTTCCGTGCTGTAATGGTTATATGGTTATATGGGAAAATTCCACATTGCACTACAATTCCACACTGTGTCACAAGCCAATGCAAATAAAGGGTTCAAGATTTGCCCAAGTCTTTGCTCTTCAACGGGCATTATGTAATTAGTACTAAAATCTCTTGATTGGTTGCAAATAAGAAACACAAAAGTATATGATTCTAGAAATTATCTTGTGAATATTGGTGAGAAATTTTGAAATGCCCAGGTATAAACTCAGTGCACAATGCCAGGGAGGATGGTGATAAAGATTACGAGATTGGAACTGTACAATCCTACACAAAAGTGAATTGTACGATTGTTCAAGACAAAGCAACATGCCGTAAGGCTGACCAGCATCAAGGTAAGGCAATGGGGCGGAAAGGTTCACAAACCTCCATGAAAGCCCTTAAATAAATGACACCCACTTAATTTGAGCTCCTGAGTCTTTCATGTTTCAGTCTGTACTCCCCTCAATGGGCATCATTGGAGCTTAAGAATCCATAAAGCTCAGAAAGGAAAGTAATTCCATGGCAGGCTTCAAAGAACAATCCTGCTCATCTTGGCTTACAGGAAAAGTTGATTCAAACATTTGACATGTACTTCTTTGGGGCCTCTGACCATCCCAATCTACTTTATTGTTGGATTGACTAAGCAGAAGGATCATGTTGTTTCCTTCAATAAACCAAATAAAAAATATCATTAGGTCACAGTTATGATGCCAGAGTCTTCAGTGCAATGAGGTAACCAGGAAGGGTTTAACTACTGTACCTATTCATCTGGTCTTTACTAGCTGACTGGACATTAATCATATCCAACATAATGCAACAATCAACCATTCCCAGGAGGGTATTGACTTACATACCAAAAACAATTGAACATAAGCCAAAAGAAGTCTGTAATCAAATGTTATATAGCTCTAATTGGTCTGTATCATCCCTGTAATATTTCTTATTGACCAGAACCAGATAAGCTAGATAAACAAGTGCTGTGGGAAATGCAGAATAGGGCTACCAGGTTGTTGCTGAAGATGGATATTTACCGAGCAATGTTGAACAGAGAGAGTGCTGGGTCCCAGATGAGAATCCCTGAAGTCTGTGCCCCCTCACCTGTAGTGGAGCTTTAACCCTTTTTGTCCTTTGACCCTGACAAGCTCAGAGGTCAGACTGACGGAGCAGTCTGGAACAGGCTGTAGGAACAGGTAGATTCAATCCAAGCCCAAAGAGAATGAGAGGGAAAGACACAAGAAATTGCAGGTGCTGGCATTTACAGAAAAACAGAAAGTGCTGGAAGAACTCAGCAGGTCAGTCAGCATCTGTCAGGGAAAAGGAATTGGGTCGGGATCCTTAGAATAAGGTTTGATCACTGACATTGAGGGTGGTTCAATCCTGATCCAGAAGAGAGAATAAGCCATGTGACAATCGCCAAGGAATTCAGGCACAAATGATGCAACTTTTCTGAATAGTTTACCCCTTGAAGACCTCTTGTGATACTGATGAACCTATGCTGTGTCCTTTTGCTAAATGAAGATCGATAAGGATAAATTAATTTTCGACGTGGCCTGAATGAACGTGCTTCTATATTGCTGTAGCAACATGTCCTTGCTGTTCTCCATCCTTCAGACAAGCATTCCAATTTTGAGTACTTTTGCCCCATGTTTTGATGATTTATCTATATTGATTCTAGATTTCTTTGCGTTTCCATTCCACCTGGCCTTGCATCAAAAAAAGCATTGTGCTCTTTCTCAGATCCATCGAACATTCCCATGGTTAACCAAGTCATGAATACCACAGGCACTAGCTATCTGAAATAAAGCTGAATACTTTGAAGAGGTCAGGCAATATCTGCAGAGAGGGAAACGTGTGGCCTGTCAAATCCATTCTTCCAGTTTTGTACATAATGTCAAACTTTAAATATATTTGTCCAGTTACTTATTTTGTCAATGTATTTTTGTCTGGTCCCCATCAAAACAATGCATTTTATCTACATCTGGGTCATACGAATCCATTATTTTTAGAGTCAAAATTATTAAAATTAGAAGCTCTGGTTACATTCAAAACAGCTCAGATAATGTCTAGGGCCAAAAATAAAAATTTACCTGGAAACATTCAAAAATTATTTAACGAGCGTGTGGGGGGTTACAATTTGAGAGGAATATTTAATTTTAAGAAACAAAGAGTCCGTACGACTAGAAAAACCTTTTGTATTTCGGTTTGTGGAGTAGGAGTGTGGAACAAATTGAACGAGGAATTAAAGCAATGTACAAACATGAATCATTTTAAAATGATATATAAAAAAATAATTTTCAAGGGGTACCGGGATGGAGGGGATGGTTGACAAGTGGGGGTTAATGTTTGTCTATTGCTTTACAATTGTTTACTTATGTTTGGTTACTTCATATATGAAGTTTGTATGTGTATAATAGTTGTATGTATATATATGTCTGTAGGTATTATGGGAACTTGCCTGGGGTAGTATTATTATTATTAATTAATTGATTTTTAAATATGGTAGAAGTGTTGGGGAAAAGGGGTGAGATTTAATAAGTTATTCTTCTTCTCACTCCTTTTCGAGCTTGTACAGACACAGAGTTGGACATTGGAAATTTGCTTTTTGTTCTTTTCATTGCTTGTAAATATTGATTGTAATGTCCAATTGTTTGATCATTTCGATTTTGTTACTATTAATGTCTTTAATGTCTTTACTTGTTCGGAATAAATAAAATAAATAAATAAATAAATAGATATCTTTTAAATTAGTGTCTACTGGACATGAATGTTTTAATATACAATCTCTCAGTTCAGTTTCGAGATGCAGCATGGAAGCAGCCCCTTCAGTCCACTGTGTCCACGCCGACCATCGATCACCCATTCACAATAGTTCTCTGTTATCCCACTTTCAAATCCACTCCTGACACATTAGGGTCAATTTTACAGGGGGCAATTAACCTAGAGAAACATAGAAAATAGGTGCAGGAGTAGGCCATTCGGCCCTACGAGCCTGCACCGTCATTCAATATGATCATGGCTGATCATCCAACTCAGTATCCTGTACCTGCCTTCTCTCCATACCCTCTGATCCCCTTAGCCACAAGGGCCACATCTAACTCCCTCTTAAATATAGCCAATGAACTGGCCTCAACTACCTTCTGTGGCAGAGAGTTCCAGAGATTCACCACTCTCTGTGTGAAAAATGTTTTTTCTCATCTCGGTCCTAAAAGATTTCCCCTTATCCTTATACTGTGACCCCTTGTTCTATAACCCTCACGTCTTTGGGATGTGGAAGGACACTGGAGTACCTAGAGGAAACCTACGTGGTCATGGGGAGAATGTGCAAACTCCACATAGACAGCACCCGAGGTCAGGATTGAACCGGGGTCTCTGGCGCTGTAAAGCAACAGATCTACCAGCTGTGCCATAGTGCCACCCAGTCCTTCATTCAAGGCAGGATTATATAAAGTGAAAAGCCACCATATGAATCAGTTGCTAAATCAGTCGCACATTGGAGATCCTCTTTTTATTGAGATCAGCAGACAGGATAATTGAGCATTAGCATTCACCACTTAAAATTGGTACCGCGGCCAAAGTTGAACTTGAGCTCAAATATAATTCTCGCCATGAATACGATACCAAATAAGACCTGAAGAGTATGATTTTGTGCAACACAAATAATCCACTAGAAATGAACTGCAACGTTGACGGCAGCCTGCACAACCCCTGCTGCGATCTTAGACAAGAATTGTTGCCCTCAGGAAGGAAGGCTGTGATCCAGCAACCCACCAATGGAAATAATTAGGTAACACTGAGTGAGCTCTGAAAGAAGCCCGTTCCTTTAGTGCTTCCACATAGTTTTACCTGAAGTCACATGTGGTACAAATAAAATAATGACATGGAGGGTATAATGTATAATACACTGCTGCTGTGCAGTTTGATGTCACTCTCTCTCATTATGTCAGCTCTCTATTAACTCAGTAACTTAAATAATCTGGTGGCTCGATGATTAAAGTCACTTATTGATGTAGAAAAGATTAAAGACCCTTCTGTGATGGTAGGGTGATACAGCTGGAATAGCCACTGCCTTGCAGCGCTAGAGAACCAGGCTTGATCCTGACCTCGGGTGGTATCTGTAGAGTTTGCACGTTGTCCTTTTTGTCGCGTGGGTTTCCTTGAGGTGCTTTGATATCCCACCCACATCCCAAAGATGTGGGTGTTGGGAAGTTAATTGGTCACTGCAAATTGTCCCTTGTGTGTAGATGACCAGTAGAATCGAGAAGGAAATTACAACAATATGGAAAGAAATATGTTGGAACACAAGGAATTGTAAATGCAGGTTTGCAAATAAAAAAGTGGTGGAGTAACTCGGCAAGTCAGACAGCATCACTGGAGAACATGGAAAGGTGACGTTTCTGGTCGGGAACCTTCTTCAGACTTGGATTAGATTTGTTTGGGATTTTTGTTAATGGATGGTTGATGGGCAGTTTGGATTCAATGTGCCAAAAGGCCATTTTCTAAGCTATATCTCTCTATTCTATCTAATAGCCCTGTTCCACGGTACGAGTTCATTCCAAGAGCTCTCCCGAGTTAAAAAAAAATCAAACTCGTGGTTAGCACGGAGAATGAACGTAGCAGGTATGTCGGAGCTCGGGGACGTCTCTTAGCGGCTCGTAACGCTAATGGCAGGTACTCGGGAAGACTCGCTAACGGCAGGGAAGCACGGGAAGACTCGTGAAGATTTTTCAACAGGTTGAAAAATGTCCACGAGAGCCCCGAGTACCGACGAGTGGCCATTGCCGTAAATCTCCGAGTATGAATCAGGGCAAACTTGGGAGAGCTCCTGAAATGAACTCGCACCGTGGGACAGGGGTTTAACTGCGATGAGTTGCCAAAGGCAAAGCTGATAATAAGTATCTGCAACAAGCCTCAGCTCTGGAGACCAGTGAAAAGAAAGATCAGATCAATCCTGGTCTGTTGAAAACCTCTGGGGTAATGAAGTGACAAGGCCCTTGCTGTTGAATAGTTTCATGATGCTATCCACAGCAGAAGCGTTTGGGCAGAGCAGCCATTATGTACTGTATGTAACAATGGACTATTTGTATCCAAATATCTACAATCTGGCCTCAATCTCCATCCCACACATTGAAAGTTGACACCAAAATTCCCAAAGTAGGATGAGATGCAGTATAGTTCTCATATTTATATCCTCATATTTCTTGAGTCTTAGAAGGAATGAGTCTATGACATAGTGTGGTACAGTGGCACAGCTTAGCCTCTGTAAATTGTCCTTAGTATGTAGTGAGTGGATGATAAGTGGGATAGCGTGGAACTAGTGTGTTTGAAGGGACAGCAGGTGCTGGTTTAAACGGAAGATAGACAGAAAAAGCTGGAGAAACTCAGAGGGACAGGCAGCATCTCTGGAGAAGAGGAAGGGGTGATGTTTCGGGTCGAGACCCTTCTTTAGACTGGTCAGGGGAAAGGGAAACCAGATAAATATTCAGTGGAGAGATGTAGAGAGTTAAAGCCTGGGTTACTTGAAGTTAGAGAAATCATCTCATACCACTGGGCTGTAAGCTGCCCAAGCGAAATATCAGGTGCTGTTCCTCCAAATTTTCATTTAGCCTCACTCTGACAATGGAGGAGGCCTTGGGCAAAAAGGTCGGTGTGGGAATGGGAATGGGAATTAAAGCGTCCAGCAACTGGGAGATCAAGTAGGTTCAGGTGGGCTGAGGGAGGCATGAGGGAGGCATGAGGGAGGAGCTGGCCAAGGTCGACTGGAAAGGGATCCCAGCAGGAATGACGGTGGAACAGCAATGGCAGGAATTTCTGGGCACAATCTGGAAGGCGCAGGATGATTTCATTCTAAAAAGGAAGAAAGATTTTAAGGGGAGTAGGAGGCAACTGTGGCTGACAAGAGAAGTCAGGGATATAATGAAACTAAAAGAAAAGATGTATAACACAGCAAAGAGTAGCCGGAAGCCAGAGGATTGGGAAACTTTCAAAGGACAACAGAAGGAAACAAAACGGGCAATATGGGCTGAAAAGATGGAGTACGAGGGGAAGCTGGCCAGGAATATAAAGAAGGACAGTTAAGATATGTTTGGGAAAAGAATACCAAAGTCATTTGTGGGTCCCTTGAAGGCAGACATGGATGAAATTATTATGGGGAACAAGGAAACAGGTATTTCGGATCTGACTTCACTGAGGAAGACACAAACAATCTCCCAGATGTACTGGAGGACAGAGGATCTAAGGGGGTCAAGGAACTGAAAGAAATTTTCATTAGGCGAGAAATAGTATTGGAAGGCTAATGGGACTGAAGGATGATAAATCCCATGGGCCTGATGGTCTGCATCCCAGGGTCCTCAGGGAGGTGGCTCTAGAAATAGTGGAGGTATTGGTGATCATTTTCCAATGTTCAATAGATTCAGGATCAGTTCCTGTGGATTGGAGGATAGATAATGTTATCCCACTTTTCAAGAACGGAGCAAGAGAGAAAACGGGGAATTACAGACCAGTTAGCCTGACTTTGGTGGTGGGAAAGATGCTGGTCAATTATTAAAGAGGTAATAATGGGACATTTGGATAGCAGAAAAAGGATTAGTCCAAGTCAGCATGGATTTATGAAAGGGAAATCATGCTTGACTAATCTTCTGGAATTTTTTGAGGATGTAACAAGTAAAATGGATGAAGGGGAGCCAGTGGATGTTGTGTATCTAGACTTTCAGAAAGCATTTGATATGGTCCCGCACAGGAGACTGGTGACTAAAATGAGAGCACATGGTATTGGGGGTAGGGTGTTGACATGGATAGAAAATTGGTTGGCAGACAGGAAGCAAAGAGTAGGGGTGAACAGGTTCTTTTCAGAATGGCAGGCAGGGGCGAGTGGAGTGCCGCAAGGCTCGGTGTTGGAGCCGCAACTGTTTACCATATATATTAATGATTTGGAAGAGGGAATTAGGAGCCAACACTAGCAAGTTTGCGGATGACACAAAGCTGGGTGGCAGTGTGAACTGTGAAGAGGATGTTAGGAGGTTGCAGGGTGACCTGGACAGGTTGAGTGAGTGGGCAGATGCGTGGCAGATGCAGTATAATATAGATAAATGTGAGGTTATCCAATTTGGTGGCAAAAACAAGGGGGCAGATTATTATCTCAATGGGGTTAGGTTAGGTAAGGGGGAGGTACAGCAAGACCTGGGTGTCCTTGTACACCGGTCACTGAAAGTTGGCGTGCAGGTACAGCAGGCAGTGAAGAAAGCTAATGGAATGTTGGCCTTCATTACAAGAGGATTTCAGTATAGGAGTAAAGAGGTTCTTCTGCAGTTGTATATGGCTCTGGTGAGACCACATCTGGAGTATTGTGTACAGTTTTGGTCTCCTAATTTGAGGAAGGGCATCCTTGTGATTGAGGCAGTGCAGCGTAGGTTTACGAGATTGACCCATGGGATGGCGGGACTGTCATATGAGGAAAGATTGAAAAGACTAGGCTTGTATTCACTGGAGTTTAGAAGGATGAGGGATCTTATAGAAACATATAAAATTATAAAAGGACTGGACAAGCTAGATGCAGGAAAAATGTTCCCAATGTTGGGCGAGTCCAGAACCAGAGGCCACAGTCTTAGAATAAAGGGGAGGCCATTTAGGACTAAGGTGAGAAAAAACTTTTTCACCCAGAGAGTTGTGAATTTATGGAATTCCCTGCCACAGAGTGCAGTGGAGACCAAGTCACTGGATGGACTTAAGAGAGAGTTAGATAGAGCTCTGGGTGCTGGTGGAATCAAGGGATATGGGGAGAAGGCAGGCACGGGTTATTGATTGGGGACGATCAGCCATGATCACAATGAATGGCAGTGCTGGCTCGAAGGGCCAAATGGCCTCCTCCTGCAACTATTTTCTATGTTTCTAGGTTTCTATGAGTGGAACGATCGCCCAGTTTGGTCTCGCCGATGTATAAGTGTCCACATCTTGAACAACGGAAACAGTAGATAAGGTGGATGGAGGTGCACGTGAACCTCTGCCTAACCTGAAAGGACTGTCAGGGTAACTGGACAGAGTCGAGGGAGGAGGTATAGCAAATGTTGGGATCCCTGGGTGATTGATGGTCAGAATGGACTCAGTGCGCCTAGGGGTTGGTTCCATGCAGTATCTTTCAATCGATTAATTGATTCGGACAATTGAGACTGCCGGCTGTCAGAGCATTTCTATCAATCTCATTCCTCAAATTATTTCTGGATAATCTGCCCTCTCCACACATGCTTTTCAACCCAACACCTCTCTCTCCCGGATTTCCTGCCACCTACAATAAGGGTAATTTTCAGTCACCAATAGGCTGTCTATAGATGTAGAAACAAAGAACTGCGGATGTTAGTTTATACTGAAGACAAACACAATGTGCTGGAGTAACTCAGCAGGTCAGGCAGCATCTCTGAGGAAAAGAATGGGTGATGTTTCAGGTTGGGTCCCATCAGACTAACGATCCATGTTGTTGGAGAAGACTAGTAGCGAGGAATGGAGGAAGTGTTACTGAAACCCCCCCTCACAAGCACAAGGACTCCTGTGCTGGTGTTGTTTGTACAAGCTAAAGTTATTATGTGTGTATTACCTCCATGGTATAGCCTTATCTTAGAATGGATGGACTGTTTGAAAGATAAACAGCAGACTTAGCTTTAAACCTCTGTAAAAGTTATTGAAAAGATCACTTGGAAAAATAATAACTATTGCTCTTATAACTGTTTTATGATGTAATTATCAAGCAATATATCTCAGCACAGGATGTGCATGAGGCAGGTTGTGGATTAATACAACTCAACCACTTAATAGAGACACAAGGAATAGCAGAATAGCAGAGCAAAGCACAACGTGCTGGAGAAACTCAAGCAGGCAGCATCTGTGGAGAGACTGGACAGGCAACATTTTGGGTCGGGTTGGTTCAAGTCTGAAGAAGGAGCCTGACAAATGTAAAGCATTTTGGCCAACGAGAGTTGTGTTTTAAATGTGCTATATAAATAAATATGACTTGACTTGACCTGAAATATCGTCTGCCCATTCCCTCCATGCTGCCTGCTCCACTAAGTTCCTCCAGTACTTTGTGTATTGCTCAGTAACTTCATAGTTTTCTATTTCAAAGTCATTTACAGTGCATTATTCTGACATATCCATCTCTGAACCAATATAACGAGTGAAAAAGCCATTTTCACTCGTTCCATCAAATATTCTTCATGTACTGGTTATTTTTAACTTTATGATGACTGGGTCCTGCTAATGAAGGAAAGGAAGATCTTGCATCTATATCATGCCTTTCAGAGGTCAGAACATCCCAAAAACGTTCTTGGCCAATGGTATGATATCAACAAATCCCTGGGCCAGATTATAACGAGCAATGCTGACAGGGATTGGCTGCCTCTGCTCCGCCATGAGAGGCAACGTGCCGAGAGTCCAAGTGCAAACTTGCAGGAATTCATCAGCACTTACTCTAGGGAAATCTCACCTCCGACCTTGCTCAGCATTTAATGCTCCATTCATTTAAACGGAGACGAATGACTGGGAATTACCCTTGCAAATGTTGGGAATTTAAATGTTCTTGAATGAATTAAAGATGTCTAATTGTTTTCCATGTTTTAATATCTATGAACAATGAACTAATTTAGTTTAGATCATTAAATGCTAGGGCTCTGAAGGGAACCTCTGATGCTCAATCTCTGCTGGGTTAGTCCGTCTGGGAAATATTCAGATGTTTTCTTGAATTAATTAAAAATGTGTGATTGTTTTCCATGTTTTAATACCTTTGTACAATTAACTCATTTATTTTGAATCATTTTAGAGTTTTACTAAATGCTAGGGCTGAGGTGAATGGTTCTGAAGGGATTCACTCCTTGGTTAGTACGTCTGGGAAATATTCTGTCTGTACATCTGTAGGTTCATATGGGGTGCAGCAGTATTACTGCCTTACAGCACTTGCAGCCCAGAGATCCGGGTTCGATCCCGGATACGGGTGCTGTCTGTACGGAGTTTGTACGTTCTCCCCGTGACCGCATGGGTTTTCTCCGAGATCTTCAGTTTCCTCCCATACTCCAAAGACGTCCAGGTTTGTTGGTTAATTGGCTTGGTGTAGGTGTAAATTGTTCCTAGCAAAGATCTTAGAGCGAAGCAAGATAGGTTACTCTCACGCAAACATGAGGTACGCTCATGGGCGGTTTCATGGGTGATTACAGGACACATTGTAGCAAGCTGACTCCGCCATCTTGTTCCGCTATCTTGCTCCGCTTTCTTGCTCCCGCCTTCTTGCTTCCGGCCAAAGATTGGATCCGCAGCGGGGAGAAGGAGTGCAAGGCCCGGGGCAGCGGGGAGAGAGAGTGCGGTGCCCGGGGCAGCGGGGAGAGAGAGTGCGGGGCCCGGGGCAGCGGGGAGAGAGAGTGCGGGGCCCGGGGCAGCGGGGAGAGAGAGTGCGGGGTCCGGGGCAGCGGGGAGAGAGAGTGCGGGGGCCCGGGGCAGCGGGGAGAGAGAGTGCGGGTCCCGGGGCAGCGGGGAGAGAGAGTGCGGGGCCCGGGGCAGCGGGGAGAGAGAGTGCGGGGTCCGGGGCAGCGGGGAGAGAGAGTGCGGGGCCCGGGGCAGCGGGGAGAACGAGTACGGGGTCCGGGGCAGCGAGGAGAGAGAGTGCGGGGCCCGGGGAGCGGGGAGAGGAGAGTGCGGGGCCCGGGGCAGCGGGGCGAGAAGGAGTGCGGGGAGAGAGAGTGCGGGGCCCGGGGCAGCGGGGAGAGAGGAGAGTGCGGGGCCCGGGGCAGCGGGGAGAGAGGAGTGCGGGGGGGGAGAGAGTGCGGGGCCCGGGCAGCGGGGAGAGGGAGAGTGCGGGGCCCGGGGCAGCGGGGAGAGAGAGTGCGGGGCAGCGGGGGAGAAGGAGTGCGGGGAGAGAGAGTGCGGGGCCCGGGGCAGCGGGGAGAAGGAGTGCGGGGCAGGGGGGCGGAGAGAGGAGTGGGCGGGGAGAGAGAGTGCGGGGTCCGGGGCAGCAGGGAGAGGGAGTGCGGGGCCCGGGGCAGCGGGGAGAGAGAGTGCGGGGCCCGGGGCAGCGGGGAGAGAGAGTGCGGGGCCCGGGGCAGCGGGGAGAGAGAGTGCGGGGCCCGGGAGTAGCGGGGAGAGGGAGTGCGGGGTCCGGGGCAGCGGGGAGAAGGAGTGCGGGGCCCGGGGCAGCGGGGAGAGAGAGTGCGGGCCGCGGGGCAGCGGGGAGAGAGAGTGCGGGCCCGGGGGGGCGGGGGAGAAGGAGAAGGAGTGCGGGGCCCGGGGCAGCGGGGAGAGAGAATGCGGGGCCCGGGGCAGCGGGGGAGAGAGTGCGGGGCCCGGGGCAGCGGGGAGAGCGAGTGCGGGGTCCGGGGGTTCCGGGAGCGGGGAGAGAGAGTGCGGGGAGAGAGAGTGCGGGGCCCGGGGCAGCGGGGAGAGAGAGTGCGGGGGGCGCGGGGAGAGAGAGTGCGGGGCCTGGGGCAGCGGGGAGAAGGAGTGCGGGGTCCGGGGCGGCGAGGAGAGAGAGTGCGGGGCCCGGGGCAGCGGGGAGAGAGAGAGTGCGGGGCCCGGGGCAGCGGGGAGAGAGAGTGCGGGGTGCCGGGGGGCAGTGGGGAGAAGGAGTGCGGGGTCCGGGGCAGCGGGGAGAGAGAGTGCGGGGCAGGGGGCAGCGGGGAGAGAGAGTGCGGGGCCCGGGGCAGCGGGGAGAGAGAGTGCGGGGCCCGGGGCAGCGGGGAGAGCGAGTGTGCGGGGTCCGGGGCAGCGGGGAGAGAGAGTGCGGGGCCGGGGCAGCAGGGGGAGAGAGAGTGCGGGGCAGCGGGGGGGAGAGAGAGTGCGGGGCCTGGGGCAGCGGGGAGAAGGAGTGCGGGGTCCGGGGCAGCGGGGAGAGAGAGTGCGGGGCCCGGGGCAGCGGGGAGAGAGAGTGCGGGGCCCGGGGCAGCGGGGAGAAGGAGTGCGGGGCCCGGGGCAGCGGGGAGAGAGAGTGCCCCAAGACAATGTTTCTTATTTACAATGTTTCTTATTTAATGTCCCTTGTCTAGTCTGAAATAAAGTTCATTATTGGTTTAGAAGAAATATAATTGTGTGTGTTATATACATTTATATAATTTTCATGTATGTGTCTTTATAAACATTTTATTCCATAACAAGAATCAACAGAATTATGAACTAATTGAATTATGAATCTAACCCTATAATCACGCACAAAAAGTCCCCCCTGTCAATCACCCTGCGAGTCGGGTCGGTTCCGGTTACTACAAAATCAACTCAAACACTGCTTGTGAGCCATTTAAAAAGAAATGATTTAAAAAACATTAAAAAAGACAATTACCAGAATCAAATTTTATTCTTGACAAGAAGTTTGAACTGACAGATTTATGAATCTGACCCACACAAACTGTTGCCCCGCAACATTGATTACAGTGCGAGTCGGGTCGGGTTAGGTAGGCTCAGGTTGCTAAAATGGGCGTGGAAAAATGCCCATGATCCCCTCCATAGCGTACTACACGTCAGTCCATTGCATTTAGCAGGAGTAGCCTATCTTGCTCTGCTATAAGATCTTTGGTTCCTAGTGTGTGTAGGATAGTGTTAATGTGCATGGATCACTGGACAGTTTGGACTCTGTGGGCCGAAGGGCCTGTTTCTCTAAATTAAACTAAACCTGCATGTTGCTGAGTGACAACTGTTATGGACATCTGTCATTGTTCTCCGTCAGTGGATTTCATCTGGCAGCTGAATCACCAGCATTTCATTTGGTAACAAACTTCCGAAGTCAGACTCGCATTGTTTTTGTTTCTCCATTCAAATGAATGGAAATTCCAGGTCTCGGAATTAGGGCCAAAAGGCGTATTAAGTTGGGTTTTTTTCTCTTAATATATTTTATTATTTCCGAGAGAAAATTAATGCGTTTTTAAAATTATTTACAGATATCTAAATAGTTTTCAAATAACCCTGAATTTTGGAGACATTTGAAATCTGTTGGAGTCTTGACAGCTTTGACAGGAGGTGATTCTCCAGCTTTGCTTCTTGTCAAAGGCCGCCTGGTGTCTGGGGGCAGAGACTCAGCTGAACACTGCCTGAAGCCTACTTGATACTGAGGCCTCACTCTTACTCCGCACCCAGATGCACAAGGTCAGCTCGTTCAACCCTTTGCATCTAGCCCAGGTGGACAAATAGAAACCCATGCGATGCAGCTCTCAACCATTTCTGAGTCAGTCAGTGGGTTCAGCTCTTTTGTGAAAGGACATGTCCTGACCCTGTCGCATGATGGGACTTGCGTGTGAAAGACTTGGAATGCATGAAGCCTAAGTGATGAGGATTCATGCTGCTTTAGCAAGAATGTCCAGCCAGGGGTTTTGGCACGGAGAAAATCTTCTTGACTAAGAAAAGCCATAATTGGGACACTGCAGCACACACTGTCCTTGAATAATGAAGGTAAGACCTTGGAAAACATGGAGCATTTTTCCAATCTTGGGAAAATTCCCAGAATCCAAGTCAAAACATGCAGGAATTCATCACACACTCTGGAGCAACCTCTCAGCTAAGGTACACTGGTGATGAAATTGACCACATCCTTTAGTGCTCCATGCAGCCTTTGGATAATTGAGGAAATTGTTTTTTGAAGATGATATCCTCTGATCTGGCACAAAACTCACGGTCTACTGAGCGGCAGTCATCCATGCCCCACTGTATGCATTCAAGACCTGGATTATCTACAGCAAACATTTCAAGGCAGGTGAAAAATACCAGTAAAAGAGGTCTACCAGATAATGTAAGGCCCAGATGTGGAAAAGATGTTTCCAGTAATGGGAGAGTCTAGAATAAATGCCTCAGAATAAAAGGACGTATGTTTAGAATGGAGAAGGAGGAGGGATTTCTTTAGCCAGAGGGTGATGAATCTGTGGAATTCATTGCCACAGACGGCTGCGGAGGCCAAGTTATTGGGTATTTGTAGAGCAGAGATTAATAGCCTCTTGATTAGTAAGGGTATCAAAGGATACAGGGAGAAGGCAGGAGATTGTTGTTGAGAGGGAAATATGGATCAGCCATGATTGACTGGGGGAGTAGACTCGAAGGGATGAACTGCTTAATTCTGCTCTGATGTCTAAGGGGCCTGTCTCACTGTACGAGTTCTCAAGAGTTCTCCCGAGTTTCTCTTGATTCGAACTCGGAGAATTACGGTAATAGGCGTTCGTAGGTACTCGAGGCTCTCGTGGACATTTTCCACACTGTTGAAAAAACTTCACGAGCTTACCGCGTTTCCCGAGTAGCTGCCGTTAGCATTACGAGCTGCTAAGAGACGTCCCGAGCTCCGACGTACCCGCTACGTACATTCTACGTACTTACCATGAGTTTGATTTTTTTTTTAAACTCGGGAGAGCTCTTGGGTAAACTCGTACAGTGGGACAGGCCCTTTATGGCCTCATGATCTTTGCAAAATGCTCAAACCCACTACAAGGCCAAACAAACCAATGTCAGTGTTCTCTCTCAGACCAACATTCCCAATGTTGAAGCCTTTGCCCCACTCAGTGTCGTTTACACACCCAACTTCTGACTGCTGAAATAGACACTTTATTCTCAATTGTGCCATGGGAAGAGATAACCAGGCAGATGCAGATATTCAAGGATATACTCAATACTTCCTTAATGAAATGCAACATTCACCTTGACTCCTGGGAATCTTTCCCTTACGACCATTCAAAGTAGGGAAGAGTATTAAGGTTGGATTTAAGAACCCGAATGCCAAGCGGCAGGAACACATTGCGGAAGGAAAAGACATCCTCTGAAACTATCGTCCACCCATGCCATCAATGACTGTCTGCCCTCTCTGTGGAAGAGTCAGTAGGTCCTCCTTTGGCCACCTCAGAACCCCAAAAAAGAGTAGAATGGAGTTATCCTCATTCACAGGGAACTTTGACAATGATTGTCTTGCAGTAATGTTAATCTCACTGTTGTTCTCCAGTGACCAAGATGATGGAATTGACAGAAGGTCTTTTTAGTCATAACATATCACAAAATATTTTCAAGCATATTACAGGATATTGGGCAACTTTATAAATGATGATCACATCTATAGTAGGATCTATAATAGTAAAAATTGCTTATGATCTATGAAAGGAATGTTTTAATAGGCAAGTCGTCATTTCTTTTTTTTAGACTTTTTTTGTAAAATAAATTCTTTGGCCAAAATACATTGGGGCCCCATCGAAATTTGTAATTCATCCATACACCACATGTTAATTTGGATACTATTACCACAAGATCTACTTTATTAACTCTTTGGAAAATGTCCTGTGCAATTTAAAAATCTGTGGCTTGAGATGAGGCTCGCCACACTAAAAAAACGTGATCCAAAAGATCGGTTGAATGAAAATTGCCGATATGGAAAATATAGTGATTAAAAGGACATCATTGTCTGCATTTCATCCATGGACAGCTATAGAAGTATTGTAATAAATGATTTCTATAGTAAAGAAATTTATTAAATAATAATTGATCTTAAACTACCTTTCAATCATAGAGAATAAGGCTTGGATTTTCTTTGAAACATAATACTTTTAGACAGCTTGCAGGCAGTCTAGTGGATGGAATGAAGCAAGAGTTGTCCATAACTTAACCCAGAATTTCACACTGGCTTATTACAGATTTTGGAAATAGTGTAATAGTGTCTGAGAAAGCTCTGTTATCTAATCTAACATCATATTTTCACGGATAGGAAAGATATAGAAACATAGAAACAGAAATTAGGTGCAGGAGTAGGCCATTCGGCCCTTCGAGCCTGCACCGCCATTCAATATGATCATGGCTGATCATCCAACTCAGTATCCCGTACCTGCCTTCTCTCCATACCCTCTGATCCCCTTAGCCACAAGGGCCACATCTAACTCCCTCTTAAACATAGCCAATGAACTGGCCTCGACTACCCTCTGCGGCAGAGAGTTTCAGAGATTCACCACTCTCTGTGTGAAAAAGGTTCTTCTCATCTCGGTTTTAAAGGATTTCCCCCTTATCCTTAAGCTGTGACCCCTTGTCCTGGACGTCCCCAACATCGGGAGCAATCTTCCTGCATCTAGCCTGTCCAACCCCTTAAGAATTTTGTAAGTTTCTATAAGATCCCCTCCCCATCTCCTAAATTCTAGAGAGTATAAACCAAGTCTATCCAGTCTTTCTTCATAAGACAGTCCTGACATCCCAGGAATCAGTCTGGTGAACCTTCTCTGCACTCCCTCTATGGCAATAATGTCCTTCCTCAGATTTGGAGACCAAAACTGTACGCAATACTCCAGGTGTGGTCTCACCAAGACCCTGTACAACTGCAGTAGAACCTCCTGCTCCTATACTCAAATCCTTTTGCTATGAAAGCTAACATACCATTTGCTTTCTTCACTGCCTGCTGCACCTGCATGCCTACTTTCAATAACTGGTGTACCATGACACCCAGGTCTCGCTGCATCTCCCCTTTTCCTAGTCGGCCACCATTTAGATAATAGTCTGCTTTCCTTTTTTTGCCACCAAAATGGATAACCTCACATTTATCCACATTATACTGCATATAGAGGGATATGAGCCAAATATTGGCAAATGGGACAAATTTAGATGGGGCATCTTGGTCGGCAAGGACAAGTTGGGCCAAAGGGTCTGTTTGTGTGCTATATGATTTGGCGCACAAGAGTTGCCTCCAAAAAACAGCGAGTATCATCAAAGATCCACCCAGACACACTTTCATCTTGCTGCCACCATCGGGAAGAAGATGGAGGGGCCTGAGAACGTTACCTCCAGGTTCAAGAACAGCTTCGTCCCCGCAACTATCATCTCGCGAACCACTGCACAATGCTGACCACAACCTTACCTTTAGTTTAGTTTAGTTTAGAGATGCAGCGCGGAAACAGGGCCTTTCGGCCCACCGGGTCCGCGGCGACCAGCAATCCCCGCACATCAACACAATTTTTACATTTACCAAGCCAATTAACCTACAAACCTGCACGTCTTTGGAGTGTGGGAGGAAACCGAGGATCTCGGAGAAAACCCACGCAGATCACGGGGAAAACGTACAAACTCTGTACAGACAGCACCCGTAGTCAGGATCGAACCCGGGTCTCCGGCGCTGCAGACGTCACCGTGCTGTCCTCTGCAACAATCGATTATGAACTCTGTTTTGGTTGCACTATGTGCGTTATTGGGGATCTGGTTATCTTGTACTACTAATTATTAATTTATTGTATATCCATTAAGAGTGATACAGTGTGGAATCAGACACTTCAGCCCAACTTGCCAACATGTCCAACTACACTAGTCCTAACTGCCTGCGTTTTATGCATATCCCTCCAAACCTGTCCTATCTATGTACCTGTCTAACTGTTTCTTTTGGGATAGCCCAGCCCCAACTACCTCCTCTGGCAACTTGTTCCATACACCCACCACCCCTTTGTGTGAAAAAGTTGCCCCTCGAATTCCTATGAAATCTTTTCTCCCTCACCTTAAACCTATGTCTTCTGGTCCTCGATTCCCCTACTCTGGGCAAGAAGTTACACAACCCAAAAATGGTTGTGTAATTTTTCATCACCATTTTCACTATCTGCAAAACCACCCACTTTTGTATTATCAGCAAACTTGCTAATCCTGCCCTGTATGTTCTCATCCAAATCATTGATGTAGATGACAAACAGTAACGGGCCCAGCACCGAACCCTGAGGCACACCAGTAGTCACAGGCCTCCAGTCCGAGAAGCAACCTTCCACCTTCACCCTCTGCTTCCTTCCATGAAGCCAATTTTTTATCCATTCAGCTATCTCTCCTTGGATCCCATGCGATCTAACCTTCCAGAGCAGCCTACCATGCGGAACCTTGTCGAATGCTTTGCTAAAGTCCATATATACAACATCAACAGCTCTTGTGTGCTATTATGGTAATGAGTCTCTAAAGCTGCGACAATATGAATTCCATTGTTCATTCACCATGTAAATGACAATCATCCAACCTCTCAACACAAACTCTTTCTTTTGCTTTATACAGTCGATGGTTGCTATCAGAGCCTGAAGGGCCTGTCCCACGAGCATGCGACTCCATGCGGCGAGCGCGACCTAACGTGGTCGCTTGAGCCATACGGCCTCGCGGGGCCGGTCCCACTTCGATCGCCGGAGCCGTATGGAGTTGTGCAGAGCTGGTCCCAACATCACGCGGGGCTCTGAAAAAATTCCGCACGGCAACGGCCTGCCGGCCCACAGCTGCCTTGACTCTGTTCGCACCGCCTCGACGGGCATACGCAGCGTCTCGACACCGGACGCAGCGTCTTGACGCCGAACGTCACGCGTGAACTTCCCGCGGACTTCGCTCGAACTTCACATCACTCACTCGACCTCCGCGCGACCCCCGCTTCTGGTTTGGTCGCGCTCACCGCATACAGTCGCATGCTGGTGGGACCGGCCCTTTACTCATTTCTCCTTAACCTTCAGATAAAAGAAATACTGGTCCTTGTCTAACTGTACATATCTGATTCATGCACCATCGACAGCAGACACCTCAAACCATTCAAGCGACCAATAGTATCTTCACACATCCCTTTGATTCCATTGTACACAAAATTGCTGGAGAAACTCAGCGGGTGCAGCAGCATCTATGGAGCGAAGGAAATAGGCTACATTCCATTGTCAGGTAAGCAGACCAATGTCAGGTTGCTTTCCCAGCCCAACGTACCCAGCACCACAGCAATAATCACTCTCAGATGGTTCCAATTGGTACATCCCAGTATTTGCTTGTCTTCCTCCAGACTATTCATTTGACAACTCTGCTCTGAGCTTCACCAGGTGAACTGAATTCAAGAATATTTTCAAAGCCTTGCCTCTATTTTCTCATAGGAATCCCTGATTAATAACTGTTCAAAATGTGAAGAAGCTTTTAAAAGAACCTAGAGTCTATGGGTCGATAACACAAAGCAGCCCAGAATAAATGGCACCCATTCCCAGACTACCTATCTGCCTGTCAAATATTGCTATAGTTTACTTTCAAGAAGGAACTGCAAATGCTGGAAAATCGAATGTAATGTAATACTTCATCCTAAAATGCTGGTGAAACTCAGCGGGTGCGGCAGCATCTATGGAGCGAAGGAAATAAGCAACGTTTCGGGACGAAACGTTGCCTATTTCCTTCAATCCATAGATGCTGCCACACCCGCTGAGTTTATCCAGCATTTTTGTCCACATTTGGTATGGTTTACTATTGCCAACTTGTCCAAGATACAGTGTAAAACATTTAGTTTTATGTTTAGTGCGCTATCCAGGCAAAATCGTCACCATACATCAGGGAGTGAAAAAGAGAAAATAAACAATGCAGGATGAAGTATTACATTACCAAACTATGGCAGTGTCTGCGAATACCACATCAGCCTCAGAAGCCACAGAATCAGAGTGGAAATAACTCATATATGACTCTGAGGAACTGCTTGGGATGAAGAGAATAGAATTAGACAATACAAGGAGAGGAAACAGGAGCCAAAATCAAACTGCTGGAGGACCTCAGCGGGTCAGACAGCCAAGGGATTTCCAATGTGTTGTGTTGAGCCACTACTTATTGAGGAGCGCGGCAATATTGGAATTTTGCATTTCCACTTCAACACCAATAATCACACCTCATCAATAAGTTAACACTGTGTAAGTGCATCCTTTCCTGTACTACTTCCAAGAACAAGAAAGCACAATGCGAGTGCAAGTTATGTTTCTGTCCAATAATGTTGAGGGCCAACTTATCTTAGACTATCTAATATTGTGAAAGCTAATTGTGGCTTCTTTCACCTCATTTGTGTTTTTCTCAATATCGGGAAGAGGTAAGTTGTTCAAGATCTTCAAGAGACATGGAACAGATTTAGTTCTCTCCTCATTGCAGTTTGATCCTGGGATTGAATGACAACCTTCTACTGCTGCACCACAGCTGCTGACAACCTTCTACCGCTGCACCACAGAGAGCATATTAACGTATGGCATCTCTGTGTGGTATCTCAGCTGCACGGAGGCGGAGAGGAGAGCTCTTCAGCGCGTCGTCCACAGAGCGCAGAGGATCATTGGGACACAGCTACCAGCCTTGGAGGGCATCTACCACACATGGTGCCTCAGGAAGGCCGTCAGCATCCATAAAGACTCCTCGCACCCTCGTAATGGACTGTTCGAACTACTTCCCTCCGGCAGACGTTACAAGGCCTTCTACGCCCGAACCTCCAGACTCAGGAACAGCTTCATTCCCAGAGCTATAGCGGCTCTGAACCGGCCCTGCTGAGTCACGTCACACAGACACATCTGCACTTTCGTCTGAAGAAGGGTTTCGGCCCGAAACGTTGCCTATTTCCTTCGCTCCATAGATGCTGCTGCACCCGCTGAGTTTCTCCAGCTTTTTTGTGTAACCTTCGATTCTCCAGCATCTGCAGTTCCTTCTTAACCACATCTGCACTTTAGTCTGTTTGAACTGTTTCACTGTTTTACTGTTCTTTTTACAATCCATGTTCTCGGGGTATCTAAATCTAAATTTAATTCGTTATTTATGTTATGACATCAGAAGGAAGCTGCATACCCAAATCTCGTTGTGCTTATGTGCAATGACAATAAAATATATTATTATTATTATTGAATCTCCACTCTACGCACACCTCCTTTCCTTGCTTAAGATGGGAAAAAAGACAAATCTATAAATAAACTTACAACTGGAATCAACCAGGGCTAAACTTATATTACCTCAACATCTCTGAGAGAAAATATTGAACTCAAGAATCTGAGAATACTGAGCTAAAAATGACCTTACAGTCATCTTTTGCAGTACTGGCCCAGATAGAGTGAACATGGAGAGAATGTGTCCAGTAGTGGGAAGTCGAGGACCAGACAGCACAGCCTGAGAATAAAAGGACACCTTCAGAATGGAGCGGAGGAGTAATTTAATTAGCCAGAGGCTGGTGAATCTGTGGAATTCATTGCCACAGATGGCAGTGGAGGCCAAGTCATTGGGCATTTTTAAAGTGGAGATTGATAGCTTCTTGATTAGTAAAGGGCCTGTCCCATGAGCATGCGACTCAAGATTCAAGATTCAAGATTCAAGATTTAATTTATTTGTCATTTGGACCCCTTGAGGTCCAAACGAAATGACGTTTCTGCAGCCATACATTACAAACAAATAGACCCAAGACACAACATAATTTACATAAACATCCATCACATCGCTGTGATGGAAGGCCAAAAAAACTTATCTCTCCACTGCACTCCCCCCCCCCCCCCCCCCCCCGATGTCAGAGTCAAAGTCAAAGCCCCCGGCTGGCGATGGCGATTGTCCCGCGGCCATTAAAGCCACGCTGGGTGGTGCGAGGTCGCACACCGGGTTCTTGGTGTTAGAGCCCCCGGCGTGCGCTCGCAGAGTCCCGCGGCCATTCCAAGCCGTGCGGGGCGGTGCTGTGAGGCCCCGCTCCAGGAGCTCTTCGACCCCGCAACTCGGGCGGGAGAAGTCGCCGTTGCGGGAGCCCTGAAAAGCGGTCTCCCTCCAGGGACCCGCGGGCTCCCGGTGCCGCCGTCCGCTAGACCCGCAGTTGCAGCCTCCGAATCTCCGGAGGCCGGGCCGCAGCAGCAGTAGCGCTCCACTACCACTCCACCTGCTCTGGACTCGGCCACCTCCGCGACGGTGAGGTGAGTAGTCGGCACCAGAGCCCCCCGGTCTTCCTGTTGGAGGCCGCTCCTCGTTGCAGCCCCAACGGCAACGGAGACCCGACAAAGAAAAGGTCGGGTCTCCCGTGCAGGGAGAGATTTAAAAAGTTACCCCCTCTCTCCCACCCCACCCCCACCCCTCCACAGACATACCCCAACAAAAAATAACAAAAACTACATAAAAACATAGACAAAAAATAATAAAAACGCAGACGGGCTGCAGAGGCCGCTGCTGACGAGAGTCGCGCCGCATACCAACTCCATGTGGCAAGCACGACCTAATATGGTTGCTTGAGCCGTACGGCCTCACGGGGCCGGTCCCACTTCGACCGCCAGAGCCGTATGGAATTGTGCGGAGCTGGTCGCGACATCGCGCGGGGCTCCGAAAAACTGACCGTGTTCAAAAATAACCACGCGGCAACGGCCTGCGGGCCCGCAGTCGCCTCAACGCCGTATGCACCGCTTCGACGGGCATGCGCAGCGTCTCAATGGTGTACGCACGTCTTGACAATGGTGTACGTACGTCATGCGCGAACTTCCAGCGGACTTCGCTCGAACTTCACGTCACTCACTCGACCTCCGCTCGGCCCCCGCTTCCGGTTTGGTCGCACTTGCCGCATGCAGGTCGCATGCTCGTGGGACTGGCCCTTAAGGGTGTCAGGGTTACTGGGACTAGGGTTGACAGGGAAAAATAGATCAGCCCTGATAGAATGGCCAAGCAGACTTGTTGGGCCAAATGGCTCACATCTGCTCCTATGCCTGGGATCTTATGATAAAGATGATCAGAAAACAGAGAGAATTCCCTTGAATATTGGCATGAGTTCTTTAATCTGCAGTTTAGTGGGGGGGCAACACTGTACAACACTGGGGAGCCAGCCAATAGACGATAGACAATATGTGAAGAAGTAGGCCATTCGGCACTTCAAGCCAGCACTGCCATTCATTGTGATCTTGGCTGATCATCCACAATCAGTACCCCGCTCCTGCCTTCTCCCCATATCTCTTGACTCCGCTATCTTTGAGAGCTCTATCTAACTCTCACTTGAAAGCATCCAGAGAATTGGCCTCCACTGCCATCTGGGTCAGAGAATTCCACAGATTCACAACTCTCTGGGAGAAAAAGCTTTTTCTCATGGCCTACCCCTTATTCTTAAAACGTGGCCCCTGGTTCTGGACTACCCCAACATCGGGAACACATTTCCTGCCTCTAGCGTGTCCAATCTCCTAATATGTTTCAATAAGATCCCCTCTCATCCTTCTAAATTCCAGAGTATACAAGCCCAGTCGCTCCATTCTTTCAACATATAGTCCTGCTATCCCGGGAATTAACCTCTTGAACCTACGCTGCACTCCCTCAATAGCAAGAATGTCCTTCCTCAGACTTGGAGACCAAAACTGCACACAATACTCCAGATGTGGTCTCACAAGGGCCCTGTACAACTGCAGAAGGGCTTCTTCGCTCCCATACTCAACTCCTCTTGTTATGAAGGCCAACATGCCATTAGGTTTATTCACTGCCTGCTGTACCTGCATGTTTACTTTCAGTGAATCATGAACAAGGACCCTCAGATCCCATTGTACTTCCCCTTTTCCTAACTTGACACCATTCAGATAATAAATCTGCCTTCCTGTTCTTGCCACAAAGTGGATAACCTCACATTTATCCACATTAAACTGCATCTGCTATGCATCTGCCCTCTCACCCAGCCAACCTGTCCAAGTCACCCTGCATCCTCATAGCATCCTCCTCACAGTTCACACTGCCACCCAGCTTTGTGTCATCTGCAAATTTGCTAATGTTACCCCCCAATCCCTTCATCTAAATCATCAATGTATATTGTAAATAGCTATGGTCCCAGCACCGAGCCTTGCGGTACCCCACTAGTCATTGCCTGCCATTCTGAAAGGGACCTGTTGAAACGTTCTCTTTGTTTCCTGTCTGCCAACCAATTTTCTACCAATGTCAGCACTCTACCCCCAATACCATGTGGCCTACTACCACTAATCTCCTATGTGGAACCTTATCAAAGGCTTTCTGAACGTCCAGGTACATTACATCCACTGGCTCTCCCTTGCCCATTTTCCAAGTTACATCCTCAAAACATTCCAGAAGATTAGTCAAGCATGATTTCCCCTTCGTGAATCCATGCTGACTGGGACCGATCCTGCTACTGCTATCCAAATGTGCGTGCGGATGTGGCGGCGAAGGACGCGAAGCTGAAGCAAAGAAGTGGAAGCCAAATAACCGAACGGAAACAAAACCAAAACGCCAACTAACCGAAAGGGTGGGATGCCTTAAAGCAAACTCACCGAAAGGCGGTGTCGCCTAGAAGCCAACTCACCGAATGGACGTTCTGCCGAAGTCAAATAACGGACATGACATCGCCGGGGGGGCAGGACTTGTCAGCGATTGGTCCAGACCCCCACGTCCATCACATCACTGGAGGATGGAGACGGGAGGGTGGGGTTCATTTTCCCACACAAGCCATACGTGACTGGGAAATCTGAACCTGAGCACCAAGTTGCAAGCGGCCAAAGGTGCGCATCCCTCGGGGCAGCCCCTACTCTCCCATGGCCACGGCCACCCTCCGCCTCGTCTCCCCTGTGTGGCCGCACTGTGATGGGCTGTGTGTCAGCAGCGTGGGTGGAGCAGAGGTGTGATGCATGCTGGTCCCTCCGCCCACCCAGAGTCACGAGACAAGGAATTTACTAAACTCAATTAAGTTTTGCAGTATCTGAATCAAAGTAAAATAGAGACCGAGATATTTGAGTATAAATTGCTTGTACTTCTTATCCCCCTTATCTACCTTGTACAGTACACAATTTCATATATGTATTTTTTTAGTTATCACTTATTAACAATGAAAATAAGCCATTTTAGTGAATCTCGTAAAAACCCAATTACACCACTTGATTACTTACTCCACTTTTTCTAATGCCAGGACTAATCTCAGATCTTTATGTCTATTTATACCATTCAACCATTGAAGAATAAAAGCAATCCTTGACTAAAACCCCAACAATCCTCCCCCCGCCCCCCGGATGTTCAGAGTGTGTAACCCATGCATATTCCTCCACTCTACCCATTAGTGGCAGACAAAAGAAAGGAGAGGCTACTGCACTTCACACGATACATGCAACACAAGTTCAAGTTCAATTGAGTTTATTGTCATGTGTCCCTGATAGGACAATTAAATTCTTGCTTTGCTTCAGCACACAGAACATAGTAGGCATTGACTACAAAACAGATCAGTGTGTCCATATACCATTATATAAATATATATACATGAATAAATAAACTGATAAAGTGCAAATAACAGATAATAGGTTATTAATGATCAGAGTTTTGTCCGAGCCAGGTTTAATAGCCTGATGGCTGTGGGGAAGTAGCTATTCCTGAACCTGCAATCTTCACACCCACTTATGGAAAATTTCCCCGAAAGTATTTACAAGTCACTATTCAAAAACTTGACAATTCACTTTCATAGAATTAATGTGCAAAAATGTAAATGAATAAATACATTATTTTGTCCAACTTGCTTGACGCATGCACAGATGACATGGCTTTGTGGTATGGAATACGGGCTGACCGTTTTCTGGGAATATATCCCTCCTGAAGTACGGGAGACATCTGTATCTTGGACCCTGTGCCCAGTAGAATTTGACAGTGGTGGGCTCCCACACAACAAATGTATTGGGTCACTGGATACCACATGTTTAACGCATCTCGTATGGCCACATGGAGTCATGTTTACTATTTGAATGATCTTTCCATTATGGATACCATTCTGGAATTATTGAACACAATGAAGAATAGAAAGACTAAAAAGGATTTCAGTTTGCAAAGCAGGATTAACAACCCCAAACTCCTGCCTTCTATCCGTAACCTTGGACGTCCTTGATAATCAAGAACCTATCAATCTCCACTATAAAAATATCCAATGACTTGGCCTTCACTGCCATCTGTAGCAATACATCTTAGTTGGCATGCAGCTCTAACCACATGAGCTGTTTGCAGTCAGTAACTGCACCATGGAGAAATCTATGATCATTACAAAGCTGCAGCCCCTATCTTCCTGCTGCTCTCCAGGAAGAGAGAATGGAACATAATCAGCTGTTTTTGTAAAGATAATATCAGTACCGTTCTTTGTGCTGCATTAGGTAACAAACTGACATCCGCAGGTCGATAGAAGGAACCTGCTGCAATTATTGTTATGGCCAGGGTCACCTTCACAGTTGCCCATCCCCCCCCCAACCCCCCTCCCCCTCCCAACAAGGAAAAGAACAGATCGCAAAGAGTAAGTCATTACTGAAACATGTTCGTCAGTGAGGAATATCTTCAGCAAGTGGGGTATGCAGCGGTAGACCTGTTGGAATCTCAGCACCAGAGACCAGAATTTGACCCTGACCTCGGATGCTGTCTGTGTGAAGCTTGCACGTTCCCCCAATGATTGCGTGGGTTTCCTCCGGGCGCTCCTGTTTTCTCCCACATCAAAAGATGTGCGAATTTATAGCTTAATTGGCCTCTAAATTGCCCCGAATGTGTAGGATGTGGAGGAGAAAGTGGGATAATATAAAACTAGTGTAAACGGCAATCGGTGGTCAGCATGGACGATGGGCCGAAGGGCCACTTCCATACTGTACGTATCTTTCAATCAATTCAGTCAATCTGTGGAATGTTTCCCTGAACATATATGGCTTTTAAAAAAGATTTTTAGAAAGATCAATAAATGAAATAACAAGAGAGTAGACTAAAAGGGCCTGTCCCACGAGCATGCGGCAAGCGCGACTAAACCGGAAGTGGGGGTCGCGCGGAGGTCCAGTGATCCCCGTACAGGGCCGGTCCCATGAGCATGCGACTGCACGCGGCAATCGCGACCAAAACGGAAGCGGGAGCCACGCAGAGGTCAATTGATCCGTACGAGTTGATGTGAAGTTCGAGCGAAGTCCGCGGGAAATTCGCACGTGACGTACGGCGTCAAGATGCTGCATATGGCGTTGAGACACTGCGCACGCCCGTCGAGGCGTGTGTACGGCCTCAATGCGGCTGTGGGCCGGCAGGCCGTTGCCGCGTGGAATTTTTGAACAGTGTCAGTTGTTCGGAGCCCCACGCAATGTCGGGACCAGCTCCGCACAACTCCATACGGCTCCGGCCATCAAAGTGGGACCGGCCCCGCGAGGCCGTACGACTCAAGCGACCACGTTAGGTTGCGCTTGCCGCATGCAGTCGCATGCTCATTGGACAGGCCCTTAATACAATGTCCAATTCCCAAATTTATTATTGTTTACTGGTAAACCGTGATCACTCTTGCAACATGATTGGCTGACAGTTCATGCAACAAATCTGGTTTTCTATACAACGCTGATGATCTTTTCAAATGTTAAAGCAAAGCCCCTGCCAGAGTCAAATCTCATTGTTTATTTAGTTATTAACAGGAGGCGGCAGATCACCAACTTAGTGATAAGAGAGTCAGAGCTGATTTAGTTAATGCGGGCCCATTGATATTTGATTATATTCGCTTCTCTTGCTCATGCTACTTTGGGCAAGACTTGTATTACCTTGGATTCATGAAGCTCCCTGCCTCTTGCTTATACCAATTTCAAGGGGGAGAATTATTTTACGTTTGTTAGATACAGGTCTCATCAATCTTTATATAAAATGTGAGACATGAGGAACTGCGGATGCTGGAATCTGAAGCAAAATACAAAGTGAGCAGGGCAAAGTTTAAAGGCAATGTATCATGATCATCATAATCATGCTTTATTAGCCAAGTATGTTTTGTAACATATGAGGAATTTGCCAGACAGTCATACCAATAAAAAGCAACTGAACTCACAAAATACATTGTAACATAAACATCCGCCACAGTGACTCCTCCACATTCCGCACTATGACGGAAAGCGAAAAAAAGGTTCAATCTCTCCTTTCTTTGTTCTCCAGTGGTCGGGGGCCTCTAACCTTCCGTTGACGGGACGATCTTACTCCCGTAGCTTCGGCAGCCCTTCCGCGTCGGGGAGATCAATCTCCTGCATCGGGCGGGAATCTCAGCTCCCCCGCGCCGGGCGATCTACCCCGGGTCAGGGCCAGTTGAATGTTGTGCGGTTTTGGAGCTTCCCGATGTTGGTCTCAACCCGAGACTGCAAGCTCCTTGATGTTGAAATCCCCAGGCAAGGGATTGGCTCCGATGGTAAGTCCATGCCCTGCGGTGGGGCTCAAAGTCAGTCCTGAGCAGGGCCTCCAGCTCCACGATGTTAGGCCGCAGAGCGATCAGAGATACGATCCGGAAAACAATCCCATCACCGGCAAGGTAAGAGATTGAGAAAATGTTTCGCCCGACCCACCTCGCCCACCCTCCACATAAAACAAACCAGAGAACATTAACACAAACTTTTGTATGGGGCTGGTTTTATTTTTACATGGAGAGTGGGCGGCGCGACTCTCGTCAGCAGCGGCCTCTGCAGTCCGTCTGTCTTTTTATTATTTTTGTCTCGTTTTTATGTAGTTTTTACTATTTTTTTTGTCGGGGTATGTATGTGGGGCGGTGGGGGTGTGGGGGACCTTTAAAATCTTTCCCCTGCACGGGAGACCCGACCTTTTCTTGTTGGGTCTCGTTGTCGTTGGGGCTGCAACGTGGAGCGGCCTCCAACAGGAACGACCTGGGGCTCCAGTTGCGGAGCTGCGGACTACTGACCGTCACGGGGCTGGCCGAGTCCAGAGCGGGTGGAGCGCTGCTGCCACCCGAGCCCTGGAGATTCGGAGGCTGCAACTGTGGGTCTGGCGGACGGCGGCACCGGGAGCCCGCGGGTCCCTGGTGGGAGACCGCTTTTCGGGGCTTCCGCAACAGCGACTTCTCCCGCCCGAGTTGCGGGGTTGAAGAGCTCCTGGAGCGGGGCCATACAGCACCGCCCCGCGCGGCTTGGAATGGCCACAGGACTTTGCTAGCACCCGCCGGGGGCTCCAACAACAAGACCCGGTGTGCGACCTTGCATCACCCGGCGTGGCTTTAATGGCCGCGGGACAATCGCCATCGCCAGCCGGGGGCTTTGACTTTGACTCTGACATCGGGGGGGAGTGCAGTGGAGAGATACGTTTTTTTGCCTTCCATCACAGTGATGTGATGGATGTATGTATAAATTGTGTTGTGTCTCGGGTCTTTTTCATTTTGTAATGTATGGCTGCAGAAACGACATTTCGTTTGGACCTCAACGGGGTCCAAGTGACAAATAAATTGTATTGTATATTGTATTGTGTAGAGTGGTGTGAGCTTAGAAGGTATTGTCAGGGGGTAGTGGTGGAGGCTGATACAATGTGCCATTTAAGAGACTTTGGGATAGGCACATGGATATGCAGGGAATGGAAGGATATGGATTATGTGCAGGCAGATAAGAGGTGGTCTAGGCATTATGTTCAGCACAGAATTGGGTATTGAAAGGCTTGTTCTTGTCCTATACTGTTCTATGTTCTATGCTGGAGAAACTCAACAAGTCAGGCAGCACCTGTGGACAGGATGGTTAGGCATCTGAAGGAAGGTCCCAACCCGAAATGTCACCTGTCCATTCACTCCACCAATGTTGCCTGACCCACTGAGTTCAGCATTTTGTGCTTTGCTTTATGTAAAGATTGACTGCTTTAATTGATTAAATTCATTGGGTGAGGTTTTCAAATCTCTCTCATCTATATTGTCCTTAATTTCCTTGTATCATGTTGCCCTGCAGTACATATGGAGTGGCCCCACATACAATTCGTGCATAATGAATTAATGGAAAAGGAAATTACTATTTCCACGAATGTGAATAATTTGATATAATGCTCCCTGATATGTAGGATGGGTAGTCAATAAATCAACTTTAAACCCCAAACCAGACTCTGATTTTCACACTGATTGGGAAAACACACAGTGCTGGAGTAACTCAGTGGGGCAGGCAGCATCTGTGGAGGGATTGGATAGGCAACGTTTCATGTCAGGACCCTTTCACCATTGCCATCGGGAAGAAGGTACAGGCGCCTGAAAACTATAACATCCAGGTTCTGGATTAGCTTCTTCCCTACAGCCATCAGGCTATAAAACACAACAACAATATAGCTCTGAGCTCTGAACTGCAAAAGATTATTATTATTGCACAATATTTGTTATTTATTCAACTTTATCTTTTTTTTCTCTTCCCCCATTATATACAATGTTTACATATTCACATATTCTGTTGTGCTTCAGCAAGTAAGAATTTCATTGTCTCATCTGGGACATGTGACAATAAAAGACTCTTGACTTGACTTCTTCAAACTCAGTCCCAGCCTGAAATGTTGCTTATCCATGACCTCTACAGATACTCCCTGACCCACTGATACAAATACATCGATAGATGCTCCTGAACACATCATCAGTTATGTAACTTGGGTTCATTGGGTGTTTCGGGTCTTTCAACATCAGACACCCTCACCCAGGCGACCCAGACGTGGTTGATCAGACCACGACTTGTGTTCAGGTGGCATTCGCTCCTCCCCATGGACCTCCTCTCCTGATCCAGAGCCATCTCGAGGCCTTCTCCGCTGCCTCTGTGGTGTTCTTGATGGCCTTTCTCCTTGCCACTCCGTTGATGCTCAGTGCATTCAAGGCTTTGTAGAGCGATTGCCCTGCAAAACCTCAGCAGCCAACCTCGATGGGCATACACCTTGCCTTCCAGCCCTGCTTGCGGCAGTCTATGACCAGCTCTTCATACTTGGCCATCTTCCTCTCGTGGGCCTCCTCCAGACGGTCCTCCCACGGCACTGTCAGTTCCAACAAGACGATGTTTTTGGTCGCCTCTGAGACCAGGAGGATATCTGGCCTCAGGGTGGTCGTGGCAATGTGCTGTGGGAACTTCAGCTGTTTCACCAGGTCTACGGAAAGCTGCCAGTCCTGCGCAGTCGCCAGGATTCCTGACGGATTCCTGGCTGCTGTGGTTCTTGGCAGCTGCACTCCGGCCTTCACGAAGGTGATCATCTGGGTGGTGGGGCGTTCTCGTCTACAGCTGCTGATTCCCATGCTGATGGCTTCTGCAATGGGTTTGAGAACCTGGTCGTGATGCCATGTGTACCGGCCCTGCCCAAGAGCCTTTGGGCAACAGCTCAGGATGTGTTCCAACATCCCCTTGCCTGAGCATTGCGGGCAATCTGGAGATTCCGCTTTGACCCAGATGAAGAGGTTCGATGGGCTGGGCAGGACATCATACACTGCCTGGACCAGGAACTTGATGTGCTGTGGTTCAGCCTGCCAGACCTCAGTCCATGTGACGATTCGGTCCATGGCCTGCTCCCACCTTGTCCAGGCTCCCTGCTGCCTCAATCCAACTGCTCTGGTACACCTCTCCTCCTCCACCACTGCCCTCACATCCTTCTGGACCAGCCTGCGCCTCTCCTTCCCCTTGGCCTTGTCAAACTGGGGAGATGGGAAGATTCCCAGGCCTGCTCTTCCCCGAGTCACTGCTCCCACCAGGACTCTGTGGCGTATCCGGGACTCTGCTTGCAGTACGGCTTTGCCGGCTCTCCACTTCTTCCCAGTTTTCACCTCCACCCCTGCCTGAGCCACCTTGGGGTCGCTGGAGTCCCTGTACAGCATCACCTCTCTGGCCCGAGTCATCTTGAACTCCTCCTCCAGGGACTTCAGGGGCAGCTGGAGCTTGGTGTTATTTCCGTAAAGGGCGATGCTGCTAAGGCTCCTAGGCAGTCCCAGCCACCTTGTGAGAAAGCTGCTGACTTTCCTCTCCAATCTCTACAATGGATATTGGGACTTTGTAGACAAGCAGTGGCCAGAGTATCCTTGACAGGATACCATGCTGGTAAATACATGCCTTGAACTTGCTGGGATGCCTCGACTGGTCCACTGCTCTCAACCAACTCTCCAGCTCCTGACAGGTTTCCTGGACAGATGCTGTATCCTTCAGGCTGCTGTTAAACATCTTGCCAAGACTCTTCACCGGCCTTTCGGAGACAGTTGGGATTGGTGTCCGATGCTGAAGCGGAACCTGTCCATGACTTTGCCCTTCTTCAGCACCAGTCACCTTGATATTCCTGGCTTAAACCTCATCCTTGCCCATCCAATCAGTTTCTCCAACCCCTGCAGGATCCACCTGCCTCCTGGCACTGACTCAGTGGTGACAGTCAGGTCGTCCATGAAGGCTCTGATTGGTGGTTGGCTCATTCCTGACTTGGTCCGAGGGCCCCGGGCACTCTGGCTCAGCAGACTTGACGATCATGTTGATCGCCAAGGTAACAAGGATCACAGAGATGGTACAGCCTGTGATGATCCCAACCTCCAGTCTGTGCCCCTCTGATGTTACTGACCCTGATGAGACTCTCATGCTGAACTGGTTGTAATAGTCCAGAATGAGATCTGCCACTTGGCACGCGGGGTACGTGATGCTTGGCCATGACTGTCTGGATCAGCTTGTGCGGGATGGAGCTGTAGGAGTTGGCCAGGTCAAGCCAGAGCACTGTCAGGTCACCCTTGTTCTCCCTGGCTTCTCTGATGAGCTGGGTCACCACTCCCATGTGCTCTAGACACCCCGGCACTCCAGCCAAGCCTCCCTTTTGCACTGAGCTGTCGATGTAGCCATTGCAGGAGAGGAAGTTGGTCAGCCGCCTCGCCACTATGCTGAAGAAAATCTTGCCTTCAACACTTAGCAAGGAGATGATCCTGAACTGATCGATCTTCTTGGAATCTTCCTCCTTTGGGATCCAGACTCCTTCAGCGAATCGCCACTGCTCCGCCATATTTCCTCTCCTCCAGATGACTTTCATGATCTTCCACAGCCGTTTCAGTAAGAAGGGGCAGTTCTTGTAGACCCTGTAGGGGACTCCGCTCGGGCCAGGGGCTGAGCCAGCTCTTGCTTTCTTCACAACGTCCTGGACCTCTTTCACGAGTGGCTCTCTACTATCAAACTCCTTGATGTGTGGAGGTGGTTTTATCAGGATGTTGCACTGGCCCAGCTCCTGCTGCCTGACGGGGTCACTGTAGGTCGTCTGGATGTGCCGGTTGATCTCCTCCTTAGAACAAACCAAACTCCCACTGTGCTTCTGCCCGAGTAGTTGTTTGGTGAAGCTGAAGGGGTTGGCTATGAAGGATGCTCCTCGCTTCCTGGCTCTTTCCTTCCGGCGTCTTTGGTGCCACTCAGCTCTACGGAGGGTCATCAGCTTCTTCCTCAGGATGGTTCTCAGCTCAGCCAAGGGGGGACGTTGCTCTTCCCTGGCCTCTTTATACTGCTTCTTGAGGGACTTCAGCTCCTGCTGGATCTTGTGGATCTTCATTGCTCGTTAGTTCATGGTGAAAGGTGTTCTGGCCGGCTTCTTCTCCACTTCTCCAAACCTTTCCACTGCTAGGCTGATGATGATTGTTGTCATCGTCCTCAGCCTTCGGTCCACGTCTCCCTTCGCAGTTGCTTCTAGCACCTTGTCGACGTCCTCGTCGAACTGATGCCAGACTGCCGTCTTGCAGGCCTGAGGCCATCTGACTCGAACCTTCTCCGGAGAACTGTTCCGAGAGACTAGTTGCACCACTTGGAGGCTTCAGGCTCTATGGGGTGATTCCGGGCCCGGCTCCTCCTGCGTCTCACCAGGTAAAATACTTGTGCGTTATTCCAGCACTTTATGTTTTGCTCAAGACTCCATGCATGCGCTGTTCCTAGTGTACCCAATCTTTTAATCCTCATCCTAGCCATAACAACCAGTGGGCAGAGAGAAGGGAAAGGACAATTGATGCATGGCCAATTATCTGAAACATCAACTGTGCCTTTCTCCAAAAATGTTGTTCATCTCACTGAGTTTTTCCAGCCAATACCGTTTCTAATTTCAGGTTATCAGTATATTGCAGGGAACACCGTAATGCCACAGTGATAGAAACCTTGTTCAAAATAACATGAATGTCTGTATAGAAACCAAATGAAATGCAAGGTTCCCTTTTACTTTAGTATTTACTATATAATCAATGCAACATACCTGGCCTATTTAAGGTGCAGTATGTCTTTAAAACTCACAAAGGATTGTTCATTGGTAGTATCAGCTGAAAATTTGACATTATGTTCACGCTTTCATCAAGTTTCCCGACACTGGTTAAAAAAAACCTGATTGATGATTTATGTAAATAGTTTCAAAAGAAAGTTGACACGGCTGGTGTTTGTGCTGTCAGTGGCATGTCTATATAGTTTGACCAATCGGGGACATATGTGGACTGTTAGAATTAGCACGCACAAGCAGTGAAAAAAAATAGCTGCTCTATTTCGGTCCCATGAGGGGGAAGCAGTAGCTGCATGTGGGACCTGCCGAAAACTGCGATCTATTTTCACAAACAGTGTAGAGTTGCACTGCCCCTTTTCATTGGTAAGTTTTCAGTCTCAAATTGACAAAAACCTGTCTCCGTGGTAACCTTGACATTTCGGTCAGCAGTTTTTAAAACATAAATGATTTTTGTTAGAAGTAATGATAGGCTGGGACTTGTACACGGATTAACAGCCACCATGTCACATAGCAGATGGGACAAGGGGACATTGAAGCTCCTTCCTAATGCTGTCATCTCAATACAGACTAAAGAGGTCACTGATGGTTTACCAATGTAACATTGCATTTTAGCATTCTTCGTTTATTTTTAGCTTAGAGATATAGGGCGGAAACAGGACCTTCGGCCCACCAGGTCCACACCGACCAGCGATCCCTGCACATTAACACTATCCTACACCCACTAGGGACATTTTACAATTATTCCAAGCCAATTAACCTACAAACCTGCACGTCTTTGGAGTGTGGGTGGACACTGAAGATCTCGGAGAAAACCCACGCAGGTCACGGGGAAAACATACAAATTCCATACAGACAGCACCCGCAGTTGAGATCAATAAACAATAGGTGCAGGAGTAGGCCATTTGGCCCTTCGAGCCAGCACTGCCATTCAATGTGATAATGGCTGATCATCCCCAATCAGTACTCCGTTCCTGCCTTCTCCCCATATCCCCTGACTCCGCATCCAGAGAACCTGCCTCCACCACCCTCTGAGGCAGAGAATTCCACAGACTCACAACTCTCTGCGAGAAAAAGTGTTTCCTCGTCTCAGTTCTAAATGGCTTACTCCTTATTCTTAAACTGTGGCCCCTGGTTCTGGACTCCCCCAACATCGGGAACATGTTTCCTGCCTCTAGCGTGTCCAAGCCCTTAACAATCTTATATGTTTCAATGAGATTCCCTCTCATCCTTCTAAACTCCAGAGTGTACAAGCCCAGCTGCTCCATTCTCTCAGCATATGACAGTCCCGCCATCCCAGGAATTAACCTTGGATCGAACCTGGGTCTCCGGCGCTGCATTCGCTGTAAGGCAGGAACTCTACCGCTGCGCCACCGTGACTGCCCCCACAGTGACTGCCCCCACAGTGACCACCCAACTTTCTGTTGGATAAAATTAACTTTGTTCCCCCCACATTTTCTTTGAATAACTAAACCTGTACGATCTAGTATGACTGAAAACAGCAGTGAAAACCAAAAAGAAAGTAGCTATGTTGCCCAGAAAGATCTTGTATCACTTGAGCTTGTACTCCATGTCCTGGCAATGAAGGTGGATCATGTGAGATGGATGGACAGAGACAGACAGATTAGATGACCAAAGTGGACTGCGGTCACATTCGCACCATGTTGTCGGTTGGAAACTAATCGCAGAATGTATACAGACGCACATTTTGACTTTCCACGTGTCTTGTAAGGAGGTAGCACTCATTAACATCATGTATCATGAATATTGGAAAGCGTGCAGAAAAGACCTATGATGTTGAAGGCCTGGGCTATAGGGATAGGGTGGGTGGACTAGGACTTTATTCCTCGGGTGCAGGAAGCTGAAGGGTTGATCTGATAGAGGTGTATAAAGATAATAATGGGACTAGGTAGGGTGAATGCACAGAGTCTATTACCCAGAGTAGGCGAATCAAGAACCAGAGGATGTAGGTTTAAGGTGAGAGAGGAAAGATGTACCAGGAATCTGAGGGGAAACAGTTTCACTCAGAGGGTGGTGCTTGTGTGGAACAAGCTGTCAGAGAAGGTTGCTAAGGCAGGTACTATCAGAAGGTATAAAAGACACTTGGACAGGTGCGTGGATAGGAGAGGTTAAGGGGGATATGGGCCCAGTTTAAAGGAGGCATCTGGTCGGCTGGGATGGGATGGGTTGGGCTGAAGGGTCCGTTGCCTTTCTGCTTGATTCTATGTTATTGTACCTGACTTTAGTCAAGTACAGTAATTGTCATGTAGTTCCTGATTATCGAATCCATAAGACGGGCACACAATGATTTTGTTGTGCTTTAATATCTGCCCGTCTACCCTACAGTTTGCCTGTTATGAAGACTGAATTCCACAGCACTCAGAGGTTGAGAGAGTGATGGAGACCTGTGGAGCATACTAACATCTGCTGAAGGCCACAGGTGACGAGGTCAGCTTCCAGCGCTCTCTGGGCCATCCTATTAGTTCTGGTGCTATAGGTGAAGCTTGGATTGCTAGAAAATGTGCAACAGCTCAAGTGAATCCCTGAGGGCAATGGGAATATGAGCAAACCTTCCCCTCCAATGCATATTAAAGTAGGATTGGGTTAATGGGAAAGAATTGAAATGGTTTAACATTTTAAATGTGCAGCTATAGTGAATCTGCTTCTATTAAGTGAAAACATTGCTCTGGAGAGATATTTGATTACATATGGGATGCCAGTGTGAATAGGTTGGGTTTAGGTATTTCTTTAACACAGTAACATTTATGTTTAAGAAGGAACTGCAGATGCTTGAAAAATCGAAGGTAGACAAAAAACTGGAGAAACTCAACGGGTGAGGCAGCATCTTTGGAGCGAATGAATGGGTGACGTCTCGGGTCCAGACCCTTCTTCAAACTGATGTGGGGGTGGAGGTGGGGGGGGGGGGAGAAGAAAGGAAGAGGCAGAGACAGTGGGCTGTGCGAGAGCTGGGAAGAGGAGGGGAAGGAGGGAGACAGCAAGGACTACCTGAAATGGGAGAAGTCAATGGGGTGTAAACTACCCAAGCGAAATATGATGTGCTGCTCCTCCAATTTACGCTGCTCCTCACTCTGGCCATGGAGGAGGCCCAGGACAGAAAGGTCGGATTCAGAATGGGAGGGGGAGTTGAAGTGCTGAGGCACCGGGAGATCAGGTTGGTTATTGCGAACTGAGCGGATGTGTTGGGCGAAGCGATCGCCAAGCCTACGCTTGGTCTCACCGATGTAGACAGCTGACACCTAGAGCAGCGGATACAGTAGATGAGGTTGGAGGAGGTGCAGGTGAACCTCTGCCGCACCTGGAAAGACTGTTTGGGTCCTTGGATGGAGTCAAAGAGGGGTGGTAAAGGGACAAGTGTAGCATTTCCTGCGGTTGCAAGGGAAAGTACCCGGGGAGGGGGATGTTTGAGTGGGAAGGGACAAATTGACCAGGGAGTTACGGAGGGAGCGGTCTCTGCGAAAAGCAGACAGGGGAGGAGATGGGAAGATGTGGCCAGTAGTGGGATCACGTTGGAGGTGGCGAAAATGTCGGAGGATTATTTGTTGTATGTGACGGCTGGTGGGGTGGAAGGTGAGGACAAGGGGGACTCTGCCCTTGTTACGAGTGGGGGGGGGGGGGGGTGGGGAGTGAGAGGGGAGCTATGGGATATAGAGGAGACCCTGGTGAGAGCCTCATCTATAGTCGAAGAGGGGAACCCCCGTTCCCTGAAGAATGAGGTCATCTCCGATGCCCTGGTTTGGAACAACCTCATCCTGGGAGCAGATGCGGCGTAGACAGAGGAATTGGGAGTAGGGGATGGAGTCCTTTCAGGAAGCAGGGTGGGAAGAAGTGTAGTCCGGATAGCCATGGGAGTCAGTGGGTTTATAGTAGATGTCAGTCAGTAGTCTATCACCTGCGATGGAAATAGTGAGGTTTAGAAATGGTGGGGAAATGTTGGAAATGGTCCAATTGAATTTGTGCAGGATTGAAATTAGTGGTGAAATGGATGAAGTCAGTGAGTTGTGTGTGGGTGCAGGAGGTAGCACCAATGCAGTCGTCAATGTAGTGGAGGTAGAGTTTGGGGATAGGGCCACGGTACGCCTTGAACAAGGATTGTTCAACGTACCCTACAAAGAGACAGGCATAGCTGGGGCTCATGGGCGTGCCCAGAGCTACGCCTTGGATTTAGAGGAAATGAGAGGAGTCAAAGGAAAAGTTGTTGAGGGTAAGGACCAGCTCCGCTAGGCTGAGGATAATATTGTGTTTAAGAAGGAACTGCAGATGCTGGAAAATCGAAGGTACACAAAAAAGCTGGAGAAACTCAGCGGGTGCAGCAGCATCCATGGAGCGAAGGAAATAAGCAACGTTTCGGGCCGAAACCCTTCTTCAGACTGAATCAGGGAGAGTGAGATACAGAGAAAAGGAAGTGTAAGGTGTGAAAACAAGACAAAGGGGATGGAGATCAAGGAACATGTAGGATAGATCATTGTGAGCTGGGAGAAGTTGACAACAAAGTAAACAGAGATAAAATGTAAATGAGGACAGGCTGCAGACTGGTGGGAGAACTGGGAAGGGGAGAGGGATGGAGAGAGAGGGAAAGCAAGGATTACTTGAAGCTAGAGAAGTCAATATTTATACCGCTGTGGTGCAGGCAGCCCAAGCGAAATATGAGGTGCTGTTCCCCCAATTTGCGCAGGGCCTCACTCTGACAATGGAGGAGACCCAGGACAGAAAAATCAGTGTGGGAATGGGAGGGGGAGTTAAAGTGTTTAGCATCTCAGATGTCCTGGTATGGAACACCTCATCTTGGTTGCAGATGCAGCGTAGACGGAGGAATTGGGAATAGTCTTTACAGAAAGCAGTGTAGTCGAGATAGCTGTGGGAGTCAGTAGGTTTATAATAAATGTCAGTCGATAGTCTATCACTAGAGACAGTGAGATCAAACAACGGTAGGGAGATGTCGGATATGTCCTAGTAAATTTGAGTGCAGCATGGAAATTAGTAGTAAAGTTAATGGTCAGGAAGTGGCACTGATGCAGTCGTCAATGTAATGGAGATAGAGTTTGGGGATAGGGCAAGTGTACGCCTGGAACAGGGATTGTTCGACGTACCCTACAAAGAGGCAGGCATTTGGAGGAAGTGGGAGGAACGAAGGAGAAGTTGTTGAGGTTGAGGACCAGCTCCGCTAGGCAGAGGAGAGTGTTGGAAGAGAGAAATTGGCCGATTCTGCGGTCGAGGAAGAAACGGAGGACTTTAGGAGCTTCCTGGTGGGGGATGGAGGTGTAGAGTAACTAAACATCCATGATGAAGATGAAGGTGTGTGGGTCTGGAAAACGGAAATCATTGAAGTTAGGAAGGGCATGTGAGGTGACTTGGACATAGGTCGGGAGGGATTGGACCGGGGGGGGGGGGGGGGGGGGGGGGATAGGATGTAGTCGAGGTACGTGGAAAATGTATTAAGTGGTACAGGAGCAAGCAGAGACACAAGGCAGTTCTGTTTATGGATTTTGGGGAGAAGATAAAACCGAGCCGTGCGGGGCTGGGGAACGATTAGGTTGGAGGCTCGGTGCACATCTGTGGGATCATGGTCCAAGGATAAGTAGGAGGAGGTGGCTGAGAGTGGTCACCTGGCCTCAGCCTGGTAGAGGTCAGTGCACCAGACTACCACGGCACCTCCCTTGTCCTCGGGTTTGATGATAATGTTGGGGTTGCTGTGGACGGCTGTACGTTCAGAGGGGGAGAGGTTAGAGTAGGTAAGGGGAGTGGAAAAGTTGAGACGGTTGATGTCACGATTGCAGTTTGAAATAAAATGGTCTACAGAGGGTAGAAGGCCATCCGGGGAGTCCAAGTGGCGGGAACCTGTGGAGATGGGAGAAGGGGCCTTTAGTGTAGATTGTTTTAATAATATGTTTAATTTTTAACAGTTGCATTGATTGCATGCCCTTTAAATAATAGTTTATTACATTAGAAGTTGATTGATCACAAATCAAAACAGAAAAATTATTATGCATACTAGTACCTTTTTAATCCACAAGTAAAGACATTGGGAACAGACAATAAAAGGCTGGCCATCGATGCCAGGTCCTAATAACTGAATAAATACCTTCCAAAATGCTGATTGGTGCATTGATTAGTAAAACAAGAGGAGAAAAATAAAACAAATTAAGAATTTAATAAATAATGACAGTTAGAATTGTTGGTTTCAGTGGATTGAAAAACCAAAAAGATTGAATATGCTATTTTCAATTGTAAAAGTGAGATTTTCTACCAGAAGGAAATTATGGAAGGCTGCACAATTTAATGTTGCTTTCTCCCGAATTATGGGATATTTTAGCAGTTTCTACTCCATGGAGGGGTAAGACTAATGTTCTGATAATAGTCTCATTTTATGTGGCTTTAGTGAGTTGTGTTTCTCTGTGTATCAGCCAGTGGTATGAACAGCACATGAGAGATATATCCAAGACTCACACGAGTGGTAGGAATTATACTAAGGTTAGAAACAGGAGTCAAAATTATGGGAGAGAAAAGTTATTAATTTGTTTTGAACACAGTAATAAATATACTGAATTTCGCAGCATTCTAAGGAGGTCTACTTCAATAACAGTTCAAAATAATGCATCGCTAGTGGGCCAATATTCCCATGATACTAGTCAAGTCAAGTCAGTTTTATTCATCACTTTCACATAAAGTGCAGTGAAATGAATTTGCCAGCAGCGGTACAATAAAAAAAGAACACACAATACACAATAATAATTTAACACAAACATCCACCACAGCTTTCGTCACTGTGGTGGAAGGCACAAAGTTTGGTCGATTCTCCTCCATTATCCCCCGTGGTCGGGACCACAACCCTCCGCAATCACCGCTACGGGCGTCCAGATGTGCAGACAAGATAAGTCCTGGTAAGTCCTGAATCGGTGCTTCCTCCACCGGAGAACGCGGCCTCAAGATGGTGTATGCCGCAGGCTGGCAGTCGAAGATCTAAAGTCCCCGCCGCACCGCAGCCAAAAGCACCGCAGACCACAGGGCCGCCGGTCGGAGCTCTTCTCCAGGGATCCCCGGCTAGGGATCCCGCTCCGGATGGTAAGTCCCTACCACGCCCACGGTTAGTAGTAGACCGTGGGCCAGCAGTCAGAGCTCTTCTCCTCCAGGGTCCCCAACGAGGGATCCCGGGCTCCAGATACCATGCCAGCTGGGAGCACCGCAGCCCGTGGCTTCTGGTTGATGTACGCCACGGGCCAGCGGTCAGAGCTCCTCTCCAGGGATCCCCGGCGAGGGATCCCGCTCCAGATGGAAGACCCTGCTACACCTTCGGTTAGAATTAGGCCGCGGGCCGGCGGTCGGAGCTCTTCTCCTCCGAGGTACCCAACAAGGGATCCCAGGCTCTGGACGCCACGCCAGCTGTAGCTCCGCAGAACGTGGCTTCAGACTGCCACGGGCCAGCGGTGAGGGTTCGCCCACTCCGCGACGAAAGAGTCTGCGCTGCGTGGGCCGCTAAACTCCCGGGTGCGTTTCCGGGAAAGGCTGCACCGATCCTCTATTTTCCGCCATGAGGGAGGCGACATGGAAAAAGTCGCCTCTCCGTGGAGGAGGTGACCAAAGTGGTTTCCCTCCTTACCCGCCCACACCACCCCCCATCCAAGACACATCAAGAAACATTAAAAACACACTACAGAGGAATGTAAAGAAGATGAAAGTTTCACTACATTTTGAAGACATGTTCCTTAAATTCCTGGGATCACTCCTTGGAGCAGGAGTGACAGAACAGAACCTCCACTGCAGTAGGACAGAGACTATCCAGACTGAGACAATTTTATTGACCTGGGAAAGTCTATTATGATGGCAAAACACTTCGACCATGTCCCTTTTTATTTAAAGGCATAGTGGGTCAACTTCATTCCATCCGATATATCCCATGATCTTTCTAGTTTGAAAAATAAATTGGACAGAATATACTTCAGCAATCAATAATTATGTTACAAAACTTACCTTCAGCGGTGCTGCAGTTCTGCCGCTGCCCGTGTGCGCGACTTTGGCGCCTTTGAGAGGGGGGCGGGTTTAAAATGCGATTTTTCTGCAGCCTATTCAAAATAATCTCTGTTAGGCTGTTTAGTTGCTAAAGAAAAATTGCTCCGACTGCCGTTTTATTAAGTTTATTAAAATTAACGCTGGATAATTTAATTGCTAATTAAAAATCATCTTCTAAAGCTGTGAACGCCGACAACGGGACGGATCTCACGTATGGGACAAGGCAAGGTAGGCTGTTTATTTTTACATTAATAAGTGCTTCTTAAGATGCCTTTAATCAAAATTTTAAGTTGCAAGAAGGTGGCTTGGAGACCATCAGAACCAGCAGTATTTTTCATGCCGACATGGGCTTCAAATTCACTGCAACCGCAATGTTCCAAACCAGCGCGTTCCACAAAATCCCACTCGCAGGATGATTTAAATGGCCATTAATTTACAGCAATTAAACATTAAATTCCTTCCATTTGGCCTATAAATTTATGACAATGAGATTTAAAAATCATGTTATATTGTGAATTCTTGTGTCAGACTTTACTGGCTATACCCTGCACTAAACGTGTATCTTATCATGTATCTACACACTGTAAATGGCTGGATTGTAATCATGTATTGTCTTTCCGCTGACTGGTTAACACACAACAAAAGCTTTTCACTGTATCTGTGAACTGTACACGTCACTGTCACTGTACACGTGACAATAAACTAAAACTGAAACTGAACTGATAGTCTTTGTCTACAGAATAATGTTAATCAGTTGGTAAGATGGACAGAGAGAGGGCAAAGGAAATTAGATTCTGAAAAAGTGAGGTGATGCATTTTGGAAGGATGGATAATATGGATTAATCTGAAGAGATTATACATGAATATTCCCTTTACACTCAGTCGCTATATATGGATTCTCCTTAAGCACTCATGACTGTTTAGCCAAACTCTGCTCTAGCTCCATTTACAAATTTGCAGATGACACTACTATGGTGGATCAGATCTCAAACAATGACAAAATGGAGTACAAAAAGTAGGTATGTTACAAAACTTACCTTCAGCGGTTGTCACTGGCTGTGTGTGAGACTTTGGCGCCTTTGATGAGGGGGGGCGGGATTAAAATGGCGTTTTCTCCTGCCTGTCCGAGCTATATTTTCTCGGGCTTCTACCTGATGCTGAAAATTCATACCGACTGCCGTTCTCTGAATATTTTTTTTTAAAACCACGGGACAATTTCAGCGCTGGAGTATAATAAAACGCGACTTCTAACGCCGTCAATGCAGGCAACGGAACGGATCTCACGTACGGGACAAAGCAAGGCAAGTCGTGTATTTTACATATAAACTTGCTTCTTAGGGTGACTTTTATTAAAATTTCACGTTGCAAAAATGTGATTTGGGCCCCATACAATCCAGCAGTGTTTTTTCTACTGATATGGGGTTTAAATTCACCGCAAACCGCACTGTTCCAATTGATTGCGTTCTACAAAACCCCACTCGCAAGATGATTAAAATGCCATTAATTTACGGGAATTAAACGCTAAATTCCGTCCATTTGGCCTATAAATTCATGACAATGAGATTTAAAAATCATGTTATGTTGTGAATTCTTGTGTGAATGTTATTTGGACACTTAGGCTATTTAAAAATGTTAACCTTTTCTTAAGAAACTGATAGATGTTTAGATCTAGTAATTGAATTTTGTAATTAGCTACAATTAGGTAACTAACTAATTATATGCTTTAATTTCGGGTCATCCAAGTAAGATTGTTTCATATTTGTTTCAGAATACTTCAATCTATAATAACTGAACATTTCTTTCAGTTCTCTTAATTTTAAAGAAAGTTATGGGCTTTTGACTGTCCTCGATCACAGCTTTTGCTTTAAGTCAATGGAAAAGCAATAGGGTACAAGATGCTAATTTCAGAGTATGAAAATGGGCATAACATTTTTTAATACTGAAGATATGAAAGTGAATTATGTGTCAATTTAAACTTCTTTTTATGCTTTATCTGATGGGATAACTTGCAGACTTGATTTTTAAAATGTCAAAATGTTGTAACATTGCTACAAAAAGGAGATAGAATTTACCTTCTATGATGATTAGATCCCTCATCTTGCTGACACAGGGCAGGAGATTGTTGTTTTGAAGGATCTAATAATCAATTTCAGGAAACCCCAGAGTCTGCCTGCGTCAATGATACTGGTGGAGGTGGTCAAGAATTTCAAGTTCCTACCCACTACCAGAAAGGGCTGTGAGGGCAAATATTCCAAAACATTTAAGAAGTAGTGTGGGGAGTACTTAAAACATCATGGCATGAAGCCTAGGAGCTTAGTGCTGAGAAATGGATTGAGTATGGTTATGTACCTCATCGTAAGAGGGTCTGTTTCCTTGCCTATGGCAGATTCTTATCCAGCCATGTTCTGTTGATTTTGCATACTTCTAGTATACCCTGATATTTTTCAAAAATATATTAATCCTCATAATCTCAGATATATCTTTTCATTCGTGCTTTACTTCCTGAGTATTATTGCTTGAATCATTTAATCACATCCAGGCTTCCACTTGTAGTCATAGAACTATACAGCACAAACACAGGCCACCTAATCCATGCACTAGGTTGGCATGGCCAGCTAGGCCCATTTGTCTGCATTTGGCCCATAACCCTCTAAACCCTTCCTCTCCATACATCGGTCCAAATGCTTATAAAAGTCTTAATTTATCCATCTCTATAGCTTGCTCTGACAGCTCATCCATAGAAACATAGAAATTAGGTGCAGGAGTAGGCCATTCGGCCCTTCGAGCCTGCACCGCCATTCAATATGATCATGGCTGATCATCCAACTCAGTATCCCGTACCTGCCTTCTCTCCATACCCCCTGATCCCCTTAGCCACAAGGGCCACATCTAACTCCCTCTTAAATATAGCCAATGAACTGGCCTCAACTACCCTCTGTGGCAGAGAGTTCCAGAGATTCACCACTCTCTGCGTGAAAAAAGTTCTTCTCATCTCGGTTTTGTCATCCAGATACAGAATACACTCTGTGTGAATAATTAATATATTAAATATTGTCCCTTTCACCTTAGGCCTGCTGCCCTCTAATTTTATAATCCTTTACCCGAGGAAAAATAGTGATGATTCACTATTCGACCCTCAGGATCTTGTACATCTCAATAACGTCACCCCTCAGCCTCCTATGCTCCAAAGAAAAAGGTCCCAGCCTAACCAACTCCCTATAACTCAAGCCAACAAACCCTGGCAACACCCTGGTGAATCTCTTCATACCCTTTGCAACTTAATGACATCCTTCCTGAAGCCGGACGACCAGAACTGCACACAGTACTCCAAGTGTGGTCTCAACAATGACTTGTACAGGTAAATCATTTTTTTACCTCCTTCCTTCTTTATTTAGTCTCTTTTACTCCTTACAACATTTCTCAGTCCTCATTATACCTTATTGGCCTAAAATATTACCTTGACTTCCCTCATTCCACAGATGCTGCCTGGCGTAGTCTGTCTCCATCAAACATGTTGGAGTCTCGGTGGTGCTGTGTTCTCAATATTCCTTCCCCCAATTCCCTGTAAAAATTAGACTCTCCAGCTTCTGTATTGGAAGGTGTCCATTTGATAGCTTATAACTCACGGTTAACTGGTGTGGAAATATTTATCTCTCAATAACAATCTTTGTGTACTTGCAGTGGGCAGGATAGTACACTGCAGTACTGACGTTGATGCACGCGTTTATTGGATCCCACTTAAATGTCAAAAAAACGTAACTGAATGGGAAAAAGAAACAGCTGGAAAAAAATAAATATGATGGGATTTTAAAGGTCACCAGGGCAGAAATTGAGATGGAGAGGAAAAATAATCGATGGAAAAGAGCAATGGAAAGGCCATAAATCAGTAAGATTTCTAAATCTGATGACAAATCCAAATTGTGTGTGAAGAGAGTGGAGTGATACCCTCACCACTGTCATCAAATCCTCCTGTAAACATCACAGTTGTCAGGATGGAATCTCTGGACTCCACTCAGACATGTGATCCCAGGGTTTCTTTCACCCGAGCAAGCCAAATCCAGAAGCTAGTAAATTCCCCGGCACATTTTGTCACAATACTCTCCGAGGCATTTGCTGAAGGGCACGAAGGATTAAGATCAAGATGATGGACTTTGGTGGAATCTACAATTGGACTGCAAACTGCAACCCAAAGTGTACGTTTCTTTACTGCCAGGATCAGTTCTTTTCTGATTAACTATTTGCTTCCTGAATTTTCTTGGAAGCAAGTTACAGAAGTAAACAAGAGTGTACTGTGATCTTCACAGGAAAACTTTTTCTTTGACTATTTATGAATATTAACCATTGATCTAATTTAAGAAAAAAAAGACACAAGGATGCTGCAATCTTGAGCAAAACACAAATTGCTGGAGGAACTCATCAGAGGGAATGGACGTATCAGATTGATACCCTTCCCTGATCTGAAAGGTCACCTGTCCATTCGCGTCAGATCCGCTGAGTTACTCCAGCACTTTGTGTTTTGTTCTAATGTAAGGATTATTTCAATCATTACACTTCCATTCTCGATGTGGACCTGCCTTTTATGTCATGATAAAATCTATCAAGAACAGCTCACAGGTCAGAAGAGTGAGGGGAAACCAGACTTGTTCCTATTGTTGGACAAATCTGTAGCTTGATCAAGAGGTACTCAGGATTAGTTCTGATGTGAGGTTGCTCGACAAGACTGATAACTGTCTAGCTTTGAATAGAGGTTTATGAGCAATCTTCTTCCGTGTGACTGTAGACTCAGAAACTATCGGTACACAGGTCCCTAGCCAGTCTAAAGGGCCTGTCCCACGAGCATGCGACTGCATGCGGCAAGCGCGACCTAACGTGGTCGCTTGAACCGTATTGCGGGGCCAGTCCCACTTCGATTGCCGGAGCCGTATGGAATTGTGCGGAGCTGGTCCCGACATCCCGCGGGGCTCCGAAAAACTGACGGTTTTCAAAAATTCCGCGCGGATGGAATCTCTGGACTCCACTCAGACATGTGATCCCAGGGTTTCTTTCACCCGAGCAAGCCAAATCCAGAAGCTAGTAAATTCCCCGGCACATTTTGTCACAATACTCTCCGAGGCATTTGCTGAAGGGCACGAAGGATTAAGATCAAGATGATGGACTTTGGTGGAATCTACAATTGGACTGCAAACTGCAACCCAAAGTGTACGTTTCTTTACTGCCAGGATCAGTTCTTTTCTGATTAACTATTTGCTTCCTGAATTTTCTTGGAAGCAAGTTACAGAAGTAAACAAGAGTGTACTGTGATCTTCACAGGAAAACTTTTTCTTTGACTATTTATGAATATTAACCATTGATCTAATTTAAGAAAAAAAAGACACAAGGATGCTGCAATCTTGAGCAAAACACAAATTGCTGGAGGAACTCATCAGAGGGAATGGACGTATCAGATTGATACCCTTCCCTGATCTGAAAGGTCACCTGTCCATTCGCGTCAGATCCGCTGAGTTACTCCAGCACTTTGTGTTTTGTTCTAATGTAAGGATTATTTCAATCATTACACTTCCATTCTCGATGTGGACCTGCCTTTTATGTCATGATAAAATCTATCAAGAACAGCTCACAGGTCAGAAGAGTGAGGAAACCAGACTTGTTCCTATTGTTGGACAAATCTGTAGCTTGATCAAGAGGTACTCAGGATTAGTTCTGATGTGAGGTTGCTCGACAAGACTGATAACTGTCTAGCTTTGAATAGAGGTTTATGAGCAATCTTCTTCCGTGTGACTGTAGACTCAGAAACTATCGGTACACAGGTCCCTAGCCAGTCTAAAGGGCCTGTCCCACGAGCATGCGACTGCATGCGGCAAGCGCGACCTAACGTGGTCGCTTGAACCGTATTGCGGGGCCAGTCCCACTTCGATTGCCGGAGCCGTATGGAATTGTGCGGAGCTGGTCCCGACATCCCGCGGGGCTCCGAAAAACTGACGGTTTTCAAAAATTCCGCGCGGCAACGGCCTGCTGCAGCCGCCTCGATGCCGTACGTCACGCGCGAACTTCCTGCGGACTTCATTCGACCTCCGCGCGGCCCCCGCTTCTGGTTTGGTCACGCTTGCCGCATGCAGTCGCATGCTCGTGGGACAGGCCCTTAAGGCTTGATCAAGAATTAACACAAGTCCAAGATGGAGTGCAGGAAAAAGATAGAGTACTTAGTAACGTGTTGTTAGGACAGCTGCCACTCCCACACTGTCAACAAGACAAAGGAGCTAGTTATTGAGTAGAGGACGTGTGGGTGGACTACATGCCCAAATCAGCAGCAATGGTGCCTAAGAGGAAATGGTTGAGATCTTCAAGTTCCTTGGTGTAAATATCTCTCATGGACCAACCACATTGACGAGGCAGCTTGTCAGGAGATTGAGGAAATTGGCCATGTCTCCAATGTCCCTCACAAACTTCTACAGATGTAATAAAGAAAGTATATGCTTGGGTTGCATCACGGCTTGGTTTGGGAACAGCTCTGCCCAAGACCGCAAGAAATTGCAGAGAAGAGAGACACACAAAATGCTGGAGTAACTCAGCGGAATAGGCAGCATCTCTGGATAGAAGGAATGGGTGACGTTTCGGGTCGAGACCCTTCGTCAGATTGAGAGTCAGGGAAGAGGGAGACTCAGCGAGGTAATGTGTGAAAATGAGACATCAAAAGAGATGAAGTTCAAGGAAATGTGGAATAGATCATTGTTAGCTGGGTGAAGCTGGCAACGAGGCAAACAGATAAAATGTAATCGGGACAATCAGACTGGTTGGAGAACTAAGAAGGGGAGGGGATGGAGAAAGAGGGAAAGCAAGGGTTACTTGAAGTTAGAGAAGTCAATGTTCATACCGCTGGGGTGTAAACTGCCCAAGTGAAATATGAGGTGCTGTCCCTGTGAGGAATTATGAGGAACAGCACCTCATATTTCTCTTGGACATCTTACAGCCCAGCGGTATGAACATTGACTTCTCTAACTTCAAGTAACCCTTGCTTTCCCTCTCTCTCCATCCTTCCCCCTTCCCAGTCTAACTGTCCCCGATTAAATAATATCTCTGTTTGCTTCGTTGTCACCTTCTCTCTACATCGTCTATATCTCATGTTTCCCTTTCCCCTGACATGGTCTGAAGGGTGTCAACCCGAAACACCAACCATTCCTTCTATCCAGAGATGCTGCCTGTCCCGCTGAGTTTAATCCAGCATTTTGTGCCATATCTTTGGGTGTAAACCAGCATCTGCAGTTCCTTCCTGCAGAAATTGCAGAGAGTTGTGGATGGAGCCCAATTCATCACACACACACCAGACTCTCAACCATCGACTCCACCTACATCTCCCACTGTCTTGGGTTAAGCAGCCAGCATACTCGAAAACCTTTCCCATTCATTATTCTCCCCACTTCCATCTGGCTACAGAAAACTGAAAGCATGCAGCACACAATGGAGAAACAGCTTCTTCCCCTCCATTGGGCTTCTGAGCAGACCTTCCATAAGCTGTGGGATTGTCCAATAGTCCTCTACCCCATGGGGATATTAGATTTTAATACTGCCACTGTGGCACTACAATGCAATGGATGAGAAGGGAATGGAGGGTTATGGTATGAGTGCAGGCAGATGGGACTAAGGGGAAAAAAAAGTTGTTCGGCATGGACTTGTAGGGCCGAGATGGCCTGTTTCCGTGCTGTCATTGTTATATGGTTATACGGTTAATGCTGAGAACCATATTCAGCACTCTGTATCTTTCTCTTCACTCTACCTAATGTACACGAGTTTGGCTCGATGTATGCTATTATTTGAACTGATTGGATAGCATGAAAAAGAAAGTTTCATGAAGTAACGTGAAGATGTCATCCTAAAACTGGTATCAAGAGCAGAGGGTTAGTATGTGCTCCTTGATTTCCACTACTGCAGCCAGAATACAAAGCAATTTGTTCCTTGTGCATTAGTTTACTATATTGGCTACAGCAGGTCCTAATGAGCAAGATAAGCACGTGCCTAGACTCAAAATGCTGGAGTAACTCAGCGGGTGACCCTGCCTCACCCGCTGAGTTACTCCAGCATTTTGTGTCTACCTTCGATTTTATCCGGCATCTGCAGTTCTTTCTTACACATTTTGCCCACGTGCTTGTTGAGTTATTGCATCAGTGGAGCTTGTTTGCAAAGGTATTTTCCATCCAAGCTTTCCGCGGATGGTTCACGGTTATGCAGCGAGAAGTAGTGCTTCATGTCTAATGGGAGCTTTGGGAGACCATGTGTTGAGTTACAGGATCTTGAAGGTCTCTGCGAATGAGAGGGATAGGGTTGCTGTTTTACAAGTTAGTTCTCTGTATACAATTACATCGCATCTAATGAAAGAAGGGGCGATGTCTGAAAAGCTTCATGACCACTGAACCGGCTTTGATTTTAAAATTCCAAAGATTACCTTTATAACTGAGTAAAGATGTGGACACGTTTGGTGTAACAGCAGTCAGGTGGATAATGATAGCTTTCTTGCAGCCTGCCTTTCCTGAATTTGCAACTCGATCCTTCAAAAACAAGGGTAAATTGCTGAGCAAAACACAAAGTACTGGAAGATCTCAGCAGGTCAGGCAGCATCTGTGCAAGAAGCGGACAGGCAATGTTTTGGGTCAGGACCCTTCTTCTGACCAATTATCAGCTAAATTATTGGCCTCCCAACTAAACAAGTGGAACTCAAAACCAAAGCAATCTTGAAAAACAAAGAAAAGAGAAATAACATTCCTCTTGCAAGACATATAAGTGTATGGAAAACGTCAACTTTAGTTCATTGTTATATTCCCAAGCATCAATGTTTAATATATTCCATGTTAGCTTGTAGCTATCAAGCGTTTGTGCATATCATACCATGTGAACTGTACACTTTCTGCTGCAAAAGTACATTCATAATCAGTTTTCTTCAACATTGACTCTATCCTTCTTTCATTATTTACTGTAAGCCACAGATCTCTGCATTGCAATCTTCTCTCTTTTCTCAAACCCTGTGGGAATCAGGCGTCAATATGCAGAGATTCACAAGGCAACCTCTCTTCCAAAGCCCACTTTATGAAGTGCCAACTCTGTTGGTTAAAAACATAGGTAACGTATAGTTCAATTTTAGTTTAGAGATACAGCGCAGAAACAGGCCCTTCGGCCCACCGAGTCCACACTGACCAGCGATCCGCACACACTAAAGGACCTGTCCCACTTGCATGCGATTGCATGCGTTTGGCGCGACCAACCGGAAGCGGAGGTCGCGCGAAGTTCGCGCTAAGGTCGTGCTAAGGTCGCGTTAAGGTCGCGCTAAGTTCGCGTGTGACGTAATTTACGTCATGCTTACAAATAAGCTGGGCAGGAGACGGGCCGACTGAATTTGGGCATTGCACGGCGTCGGGCGGTGACGTCATCATGCAACACCAAGCGCTAGGCATACACCGTCAAGACGCTGCGTACAACTGCAATGCGCCTACGCGCGTACGCGGGCCGACAGGCCGTTGGCGCGCAAAGATTTCGGTCACTGCTGGATGTCGGGACCAGCCCCGAACAACTCTATACCCCTCCGCGCTTCTAAGTGGGACTGGCCCCGCGTGGCCATACGGTGCCCGTATGCCTCAAGCGACCACGAGGTCGCGTAATTTGCGAGCCAAGGTCGTGTAAGTGGGACAGGCCCTTAACACTATACACACTAGAGAGAATCTACACGTATACCAAGCCTATTATCATACAAACCTGTACATCTTTGGAGTGTGGGAGGAAACTGAAGATCTGAAACATCCCACGCAGTCGTGGGTGGAACGTACAAACTCCGTACAGACAGCACCTGTAGTCAGGATCGAACCTGGGCCCCTAGCATTGTAAAGCAGCAATTGTACTGCAGCACCATGTCCTGACAACATGATACTAAGTACTCTATCTTTTTCCTGTACTCCATCATGGACTTGTGTTAATTCGTGATCAAGCCTTGGTTTGGTTAGGGACATGCGTGCAGATAGTTTCTGTTTCCACAGTCACATGGAAGAAGATTGCTCACAGAACTGGGTCTCTGGCACTAATGCAGTAAGGCAGTAACTCTACCGCTGTGCCACCATGCAGGAAAGGAAAGGAAAGGAAAATTGCTTGAGGGTTATGATTTGTCCCAGTTTTTTGGTTGTCCACCCATTCAGTTTCCACCTAACACGAACAGTTAAAATCAATGCTTTTTTTTGTAGATAAAAAGTTGCTGCTACAAATATCAATTGAAAATCAAACTACAATTATCAACATTTTCTTTCCATCAATTCCCCTTCTTTTGTTTAGCACTTTTTTTGTAATAATACTGATAATTTAAAATTGAAGAGTACAAAAATTACAATTTGAAAGTCTAGTTTAGAAACTTTTTAGAGATTCCTGTACACCTTGCAAACAAAAATAAGCACGGGTTAAAATGTACCTGATGTATTTTCACTCACTCTTGCCAATGGGAAGATTGCAGATTCCTTCTTTCAATATTACTTATAATAATGTCAGGAGGTACTATTTTATGTACCCAGATGATAGCTTAGGTATCAAGTGCACACAGCCTTTCTTACATTACACAGCTGGTCACTATTAACTTCACAATTAGGTACCTACAGTATAATCTAAAAGGCCTACTCACACCAAGGGTTCATCCTATCATGTATCAGACCACATTGTTTAAATTGCATTTCATATTTAATTAGTGCTTGAGCATAGAAAGATTCTGAAAATATTAGAAAATGTATTGCAAAGATCAGTAAAAAAAAAAATAGTTTTATAGGGCTCTGGTGAGACCACATCTAGAGTATTGGGTACAGTTTTGGTCTCCGAATTTGAGGAAGGACATCCTTGTGATTGAGGCAGTGCAGCGTAGGTTCACGAGATTGATCCCTGGGATGGCGGGACTGTCATAGAAGGAAAGATTGAAAAGACTAGGCTTGTATTCACTGGAGTTTAGAAGGATGAGGGGATATCTCATAGAAACATATAAAATTATAAAAGGACTGGAAAAGCTAGATGCAGGAAAAATATTCCCAATGTTGGGCGAGTCCAGAACCAGGGGACAGACTTAGAATAAAGGGGAAGCCATTTAAGACTGAGGTGAGAAAAAACTTTTTCACCCAGAGAGTTGTGAATTTGTGGAATTCCCTGCCAGAGAGGGCAGTGGAGGCCAAGTCACTGGATGGATTGAGGAGAGAGTAAAGGGCCTGTTCCACTTACGTGTCCTTGGCATGCAAATTACGCGACGTCGTGGTCGCGTTGAGCCGGGGCGGTCGAGCGAAGGTCGGGCGCAATTACATGCGACCGCACAGCCGTCTAGACCACGTGACGTCATTTGAAGATGGACACAAAGCTGCAGTATCTCAGCAGGACCGGCATCATCTCTGGAGAGAAGCAGTGGATGATGTTTCGTGTCGAAACTTCTTCAGTCGGGTCTTGACCCGAAACGTCACCCATTGCTTCTCTCCAGAGATGTTCCCACTGAGTTACTCCTGCATTTTGTGTCAATCTTCAATTTTCTTGTCCCTGCTCTGGGAGTAGAAGTGGGTGCGGATCCGGACCGCAACGGCCGTGAGCCCCAGGCTAAGCTTGGCGTACGTTTGCCTGCTTCTGCTGCTGTTGAAGGTGAGACATTGCGTCGTGACAGGGTCTTGGGCCTGTCCCACTTTGGCCGTCAGTTCCGCGACAGGCCGTTGGCGCACAAAGATTTTGTTAACTACAAGAATTTTGGTGCCCCGCTGTCGGGACCAGCCCTGCACAACTCCATACACCTCAGCGCTTCTTAGTGGGACCGGCCCCGCGTGGCCATATACGGTGCCCGGATGCCTCAAGCGACCACGAGGTTGCGTAATTTGCGAGTAAGTGGGACAGGCCCTTTAGATAGAGCTCTAGGGGCAGGTGGAATCAAGTGATATGGGGAGAAGGCAGGCACGGGTTATTAATTGGGGACGATCAGCCTTACCTCTCTGAGCTGCTCCACCCATACGCTCCTGCCCGGTCCCTCAGGTCAGCTGGTCAGCTGCTCCTGGAGGTACCAAAGTCTAGTCGGAGGCTCAGAGGGGATAGAGCCTTCTCTGTTGCTGCTCCGGCACTCTGGAACACCCTGCCGTTACACATCAGACAGGCCCCCTCACTGTCCATCTTCAAATCCAGTGTTAAAACACATTTGTACTCCCTGGCTTTTGACCATGCCTGAGGCTTTGCTTCTGTTTGTGGTGTTTTTGATGGTTCTTTATTTTACATGTCTTTTCCTACTATTTCTTTTGATTGTTATTTTTGGTGTGTATTAACTTTTTTGTCAATGATTAGTGATGTACAGCACTTTGTTGCAGCTATGTTTGTTTTTAAAGTGCTCTATAAATAAAATTATTATTATTATTATTATGATTTCAATGAATGGCGGTGCTGGCTCAAAGGGCCAAATGGCCTCCTCCTGCACCTATTTTCTCTGTTTCTAAGTATCAATAGTTTAAGAGATTTTCACTTGTTAAATAATGAATGAATGTGGCAGATGAAAGACATACAAGTGAATGATGTTGTAAAGATTGTTTGGACTGAATTAAGGTTTGGCAAGGGAAAGGCCAAACTGATTTAAGTATCTCAGCAACTCCGTTGCAGCAACTGAATCTAAAGGTGTTGCTGTGGAAACAAGGAACTGCAAGTGCAGGTTTACACAAAAGTGCTGAGTAAACTGTTGTTCCTTTGGGACGGAGTAATTCGTAGTCAATCCAGTCCAAGCTCATCTGATCCTTCCTACTGGTGCATATAAATTTGATCGGCAGAGGGCACGGTTACAACACTTTAATTTTCAGATCACAATTAACAGCTTTATAAAATACTCTTACTTAAACCATATCAGACAACTCCCCAAAACATTACAGTCCAATAATATTCTAATTTCAAAACCAATATGTGATACTTTTTCAACAAAAAATGATGGAACGGCATAGATTTTTTCCATATCTTTTTTAATTTACCTTGAATCAATCTTTAATTAATTATTAAAGGTGTTTCAAGTCGACACCATTCTTTGGCCTGCCGTTCCAATGCTGAATGTGATGCCAAGTTAAACTAATCTCCGCTGCCTGCACGTGATTCGTATCCCTCCAATCCCTGCATATCCATGTGCCTATCCAAAAGTTTCATAAATGGCACTATCATACTGCCTCCACCACCACCCATGGACTTACCATATTCTGTACAAAGAAACTTTCCCCGCAGGTCTCCATTAAACTTTCCCCATCTCACCTCTGGTATTTGACATTTCCACACTGGGAAAAAAGTTCTGACTGTCTACCCTATCTATGCCTCTCATCATTTTATAGATTTTTATCTGATCTCTCCTCAACCTCCAATTCTCCAGGGAAAACAATCAACTTTTCTCTAACCCCTAATAGCCAATATCTTCTAATATCTTCTAATCCAGGCAGAATTCTAGTAAACCTCTTCTGCATCCTCCCCAAAGCCTACACATTCTACCCATGATGGGGCAACCAGAACAGCACACAGTAACAATAGTCATTGTAATATCAGCAGAATGCATTGAGATATTACAGATATTGCAGATACCAAAAAGAAAGGTTTCTTTGCAAGGCAACACCTTTACAACTAATTGCATGACCATAAATTAAACAACATTTTCAGTTTTATTGCTAACTACATGTTTCTGATTGCGTGTGAAACTGTTACACTTCTTAAGACACAACATAATGTTGCTGCTCTATTAGATCAAAATATACACATATATAGATTCAGAGAAGATCGCATGTTTCATGCATAAGGGTACCTTGTAGTAAGTAAAAATATGAATGCCAAAGTCATCTCTCTGTAGCTCAGATGAATGCTCTGCAGCCGAACACAAGACAAAATACAATTGGACAGATATATGCATAGGAAGGGTTTAGAGAGAGCAACGGGCCAAATGGAAGCAAATGGGACTGGTCCAGCAATGCCAACTTGCCATAGACAAGTTGGGCTGAAGGGCCTGCCTCTGTGTTGTACAGCTCTATAAAGGCTGAACGACTTGTCAAGTCCCAGCATAACTGGTTATTTTGTAATATACGATGTTGTTAGAAACCCTCTTTCTATTTTGTTTCAGTCCCAACCCCAAATAATGCATAGTTTTATAAAGAGCATTTCTAGATTTTAGATCAGAAGACACCTTCCTATGACAATGAAGCTTGCTTTCTTCCCATCAATGATGTGATCTTTTGTTTGTTTACTCAACCCAGACCTGCTTTCTGTTCTTACCCACTGTTTGTAGTACTGTGTTCAAGAAGGAACTGCAGATGCTGGAAAATCGAAGGTAGACAACATTGCTGGAGAAACTCAGCGGGTGCGGCAGCACCCGCTGAGTTTCTCCAGCAATGTTGTCTACCTTCCGTTTGTAATACTGTGCTGACTTATTACTGTCACTTGCTGTTCATGAATTCGATCAACACACGCAGGTACAACAGATGGCGCAGAGGAAAAAATATCAGAGTAACACAGTTTTAAGCGGATAATGTGATATGATCTAATGAGTTCAAGGAAGGAACATAAAATATTAGGAATAAAAAAGAAACAAGATAGAAGGGTGGCAACATATTACGTTACTAGAAAAGGTCTCCAATCAAATATCAGAATAGATAACTAAAGGATTAGAGAATAAATCTCAACACAAGGAATTGCAGATGCTGGTTTACCAACAAAGACACCACCCGGCCATTGAATGGCACTTACTGTTTCTGGGGCTATAGGTCAACTCAATAACGCAGCTGGTAGAATTGCTGCCTCACAGTGCCAGACCCCAGTGTTCCTGATCTTGGGTACGGTCTGTGTGCAGAGTTTGCACGTTCTCCCTGTGACCGCGTGGGTTTCCTTTGGGTGCTCCAGTTTCCTTCCAATCCCAAAGACGTGCGGCTTTGCAGGTTAATGCCCCTCTGGCAAATCGCCCCTAGTGTGCAGGAAGTTGATGCAAGAGTGGTTCTAGAATAGAATGAATGTGAATGGGTGATCAATAGTTGGCGTGAACTTGGTTTGCCAAAGGGCCTGTTTCCATGCTGTCTCGAAACTAAACTCTAAACTATAACCGTATGGACATCAATGGTGGGAAAGTCAGCTATGGTGATACTGCTAAATGTTTAGAGCAGGTGGTAGATGCTTATTGGATTTGGCCATTTCCTGACACTTGTTTGGCATGAATTTCTTGCTGCCTCTCAGACCAAAAGGTTATCCAGGTCATGTTGCACGGTGGTGTGGGCGCCATCATTCAGTGGAGTTGCAAACTTAATTGTACCTTGTTTGTCGATGATAGCAGATTACCGCTTCTGACCTGAAGATGTCTGAAAGGTCACAGAAGAAGCAGTAACAATTTCTGCAAATTGAATTATTTTTTCTCAAAGCTATGCTATTAGTGGCATCTTTTAAAAGACCATGGGAGGCATTGAATAAATATCTTGTTTGATGTTGGATGCCAAATGCCCGAGTCTTTAGTGTGGGTTAATGTCAGAACACAGTACCTAAAGATTTGTGTACCAGATATTAATCCTCAGTGGAACTATAAATACTCCAGGCATCCATTGAACAAGGTATAAATAACTGCAGTTCCACTTTAATATTTTCAAAGACAGCCTATCTGGCTTGTGTATTTCTGGAGAGACTGTGACCTTGGTTTTGTTGGAGAGGGCTGCAGAATGTCAGCAGATGCCTGTGATATTAAGTCCTTTCACCCGGTGTCGTTTATTGAGCCCATGCATAAGAACAGCTGAGCGCTCTTAGGGTGCATTATACCAGCTGCAGAACAAACACTGGACTCACAATGTCTTTCTGCAATTTTAAAAAATCTAAGTGTCAAGACTTAAGAGGTCAAACAGGTTAAAGCCCACTTCACAAATATTAAGCCACCTTAATGTAATGCTTAGGTCTTTTTTCGATATTTTCCATTTTCCCACAATTAAAATTGGTGCCGCACCTGTGTGCACATGGTAGATTTTATAGTTTAAACATAAAATGATATTGTTATGTATATCCTTCATTCCTGACTTGCTGTTTCCTTTCATCCACCTGCTTCATAATTCACATCATCAGAATTTCACAGTCGTACAAGAATGATACAAACTGTGAGAAAATCACTCAAAACTCTTGCATTTATTGCAATGCTGATGTGCTTATTCCACACTGGGTAATGGGATGGTATGAAAAGATGGGGAGAATGCTGTACCATGTAAAGAATTACAGATAGGATCATGAAACGGAGAGTGTTCTGCTTGGAATAATAGACAGAAGAATGGTAGCAGAACGTTATATTTCAAATCATAGGTGAATGTTGGATATGAAATGATAAATGGACACCACTTAACTGTAGGGTAATGCAATTCTTACCTGTTAAGTTCTGTTTAGTTTAGAGGTACATCATGGAAACAGGCCATTCGGCCCACTGAGCCAACAGCAACCCATTCACACTAGTTCTATGTTATCCCACTTTTGCAAACACTTCCTACACACTCTGTGGTCAGTCCACAGCAGAGGCCTCTGCTTTGTACTCAATGCCCGCACCTCAACGAACTCTGACGGTGTTGAACTCTTTTTCCACCGACACTGCCTCCATGCCCATTTCTTTGGACAGGGATATTTCACCAGAGACCAGTGATCAATTTCCCCCCCGAGTTCATCCAGCATTTTATGACTCTATTTCAGAATTTCACCATTTGCAGTTTTTTGATCTTCTCATATACCCTGGAAACAGGCCCTTTGGCCCAACTTGTTCATGGCAACCAAGGTGCCTCATACAAACTATTCCCATTTGCCCATGTCTGGCCTATATTCCTCTAAATGTATCTATCTATGTACCCGTGCAAATGTCTTTTAAATGTTGTTATAGTACCTGCCTCAACTACGTCCTCTGGCAGCTCGTTCCATGCGCCCGCCACCTGCTGTGTGAAAAGGTTGAAGAAGGAACTGCAGATGATGGAAAATCTAAGGTAGCCAAAAGTGCTGGAGAAACTCAGTGGGTGAGGCAGCATCTATGGAGCGAAGGGAATAGGTAACGTTTCGGTCCGAAACCCTTCTGCAGACTGATGTAGGGTGGGGGGGGGGGGGGGGGGGGGGGGGGGGGGGGGGGAGGGAAGAAGAAAGGAAGAGGAGGAGCCAGAGGGTTGAGGGAGAGTTGAGAAGGGGAGGAGACAGCAAGGGCAACCGGAAATTGGAGAATTCAATGTTCAAGCCGCTGAGGTCCAGACTGCCCAAGCGGAATATGAGGTGCTGCTCCTCCAGTTTGTGGTGGTCCTCACTCTGGCCATGGAGGAGGCCCAGGACAGAAGGGTCGGATTCAGAATGGGAGGGGGAGTTGAAGTGCTGAGCCACCGGGAGATCAGGTTGGTTAATGAGGACCGAGCGGAGGTGTTCGGCGAAACGATCGCCAAGCCTACGCTTGGCCTCACCAATATAGATCAGCTGACATCTAGAGCAGCGGATGCAATAGATGAGGTTGGAGGAGGTGCAGGTGAACCTCTGTTGCCCCTGGAACGACTGCTTGGGTCCTTGAATGGAGTCGAGGGGGGAGGTAAAGCAACAAGGTCGAGGGGGCCTCTCCTCACACATTGAACCTACAGTATGCCTTCTAGTTTTTGATTCCCCTACTCTGGGAAAAAAATTTATTCTCCTAACCATTACAGGAATTATAACTCATGTGAGTTTTGTTAGTTGACATCCAGTTAAAAGAAATATAAATCAATAATTAAAATTAATCAAATGGCTTGATTTCAGCAGCCATTTCAATCAGATAATATGGGCATTTTTGTGGAACTGGCTGTTGAAGATGAGTTCAGTTTGTCCAAACTGAAAGCACCCTAAATCAATAAGACCTACATAATATTGCTCTTGTCTTGATTTGAAATCTGGCAGTAAAGGTGAAAGAAAATGTTACCGAAGTGTTATGTCACAGAAAATGTATCGCTAATATTATTAATTTAATATGGCAAGACAAAGATCAAATGGGGTTTGAAGGAGGAATGGTGTGGGGAATTCAGTGGTAATGAAATACTGTGCAAACATACTATTCATTTTCCATTTTTAAAGAAACGTATTGAGAAGTCCAACCACTCAGATGTTAAACTTCAACATTTGTGTTTTTCACTTTATAAGCATCAGTTCAAAGGTTTGTACCATCCATTATTAAAGTTTTTAATTTTCTTCAAGTCGACTTGCAGATTTTTAAATTAAAATACTTTGTGTTGCTTCATCGATTAGGACATCGTAAATTTAACTCAGCATTCCTTACTTTAACAGGTGGAATGCATTTGTCAAATCCACCATCCACAGACTGAGCTGGCCTATGGTTACAGTCCAGGGTAAAGTGTGTAATTCATTTAAGCTCTTCCCTTACGAGATATCAACAAGTGAAAGATAAAAGGAACGTGTGTCGGGGGAAGAAATAATATTTTGGCTCCACTGAGAAGAGGAAAATGGAATAACTTATTATGTGGTGGCCAATGGTGACGTTGATTCCCGCAGGAATTGGGAGATGAAGTCAATGAGCTGGCAAACGTCGGTAAAGAATAAATGAACCATATCAGAGCAATTTGTTACTTTAGTGACGTAGTTATGTGCACAGAATTCATTTAGAGTTTGGTGCCAAGTTACTGGATCATCATGAACAGAATGAATTATTTATAGGAAGAACAAGTCTGAAGATGGGTCACGACCAGAAACATCGCCCATTCCTTCTCTCCAGAGATGCCGACTGTCCCGCTGAGTTACTCCAACATTTTGTGTCTACCTATGAATTATTTATAAATATATCACCCTTCCAGTTGGATACTTCCAAAATAGAAGCCTGTTGTCCAGGGTCAGTTCTAATGTAACAGTCTCTAAGATGTGGTAAATGTCTCCAACTTACATATATTGTGATGCTATCACATGAAGATACAGAAAACTGTCCGTCTATCCAGCAAAGCATTATAGGCATGGAACTATACAGCACAGAAACAGGCTCTTGTCCATGCTGACCAAGGTGGCATATTCATCACTCTTTAAATCATTCTATCTGTATATCTATCCAAATATCTTGTGAAAGTCTTCATTGTAAAAATCATAATTATATTTGCTTCGATAGCTTCCTCTGACCAGCTCATTCCAGATACAGACTACTCTTGGAGTGTTCCTTCTCTGTAACGGGTATAGCTTGGACCCAATAGCAGCACAGAATCAGGCAGGTATAATTGGTAATGAACTTTATTACGATACTGTAACACCGAGTAGTAACACAGGAATGGGTACACCGTACTCACACAGAGGCTCAGGATTGAGCGAGGGTTCCGAAGAGGGGCGGGCAGGAGACGTAGTCGGGGTAGCGGAAGGTCCGGTAACCAGGAGATCCAACACACGATGCAAACAAACCAGCGAGGGACAGACGAAAGGAGAGTCGAAGTCGAGGAGCCGTTGCAGGGATACACCAAACAGCCCAGGAGAGAGGCAGACAGAAACCAGGAGGTACGGGACGAAGGCTGTAGTCGGGGACAGAAGGCTGAGGTGATATCCGGGAAGACGACAGGACGGAATGGTCAGGGGCAGGCAGGTTCGAATCCGTGTAGGCAGTCGGGAAATCGCTGGAGAGTCTTGCATGAATGCTGAGAACAATCTGGCACTGTGTGAACGGTGAGGAGAGTCTATATACCGGGTTAATAGGTGATCAGAGGCAACTGAGTGCAACAGGTGAGGAGAGTTGGGCTGATGAGAGGGGAGTGGCAGGCAGGCAGGTGAGGAGAAGGAGGGACCGGTGGAAAAGTACTGGGAGGTGAAGTGGATGAGAATGAGGAGAGGGCAGACTGTGACACTACTCTATGTTTTCAGCGGCTGAGTAAAACAATTGCAACCTTATGCAGGAGTGTCACGCAGGGAAACATCAATAACTTGCAAGTGCAAACGTGGTGACATAAGAAACTGCACTGCTGGAATCTTGAGAAAAAAAACAAAGTGCTAGAGTAACTCAGCGGGCCAGGCTGGTGTACCTATTATTCAGGGTACACAAAAATGCTGGAGAAACTCAGCGGGTGCAGCAGCATCGATGGAGCGAAGGAAATAGGCAACGTTTTGGGCCGCTACACCCACTGAGTTTCTCTAGCATTTTTGTCTACCTTCGATTTTCCAGCATCTGCAGTTCCTTCTTAAATACCTATTATTCAGAGTTGGGTAATGTTATAATGGATATCCAGATGTTTGCTGCAAAAGTAAACAAACATAGATTTCCAGTTAATTCAGCCAGTTTTTCTGGCACATTTATTTTCACTTTTCAATATTTTCCAAATATTATCCTCAGTTCCTTATTGGACTTTAGTATCTGTCAGGTGATTGAACCTCTTGAGATTTGGGTTACTATAAGCCAAGACTATCAATTCCAAAACATCAGAAAATGCACACATGACCAGAGCAACCGTGTTCTCTAATAAGGTAGTCGGAAGAAAGGTCTCGACCCATAACATTCAGTCTGAAGAAGGGTCTCGATCCGAAATGTTGCCTATTCCTTCTCTCCATAAATGCTGCCTTACCCGCTGAGTTTCTCCAGCATTTTTTGTCTACCTTGGATTTTTCCAGCATCTGCAGTTTTATCTTAAACATGTTTTCTGATAATCTTAGATTATTAAAAAATAATGGCACTAAACCAGTCTAAACACTTTCTGTTTCAATCAGGAAGACGAGTAAGAATACACAAACATATATATTATACTTAATTTTGTTGTTAGTTTGCTCCATTTCAGCCATCTATTAGCATAACATACTTTTATCTTTTCTGACTGGTTAATTTAAATTATATCCTCTTTAATAATATCACACATGCATTTTGCAAACACCATTTGCAAACACAAGCTAAAGGAATCCAAATTCCAATAATCAAATAGTCAACTTGTCTTCAAGTCACCTTGCCTTGAAATATTCAATATCAATATTTGGGAAATTAATTCCCATCTTCTCTAAGTATCTCTGTCGATGGTAGGTCTATATTTAGAATACTATTATATAAATATGATATTAATTTTTGTGAGTCAGCTTCAATATTCATTGCTTCTTCCAATACTTCAGAGGTTATTTCTTGATATCCTTATATATATTTTTTCATGAAATCGCAAATCTGAAGATATTTAAAATATTGGTTGTTTTTCAATTTAAATTTTAATTGTAATTGTTGGAATGATAGTAGGTTTCCCATTTCGTACATATCCCCGATCCTTCTAATTCCGAGACTTTCCCATTGGTTATATGTCTTATCAATAAGAGATGGTTTAAATAAAGGGTTATTCGCAATTGGCATTAACAATGATAGATTTCTTAATTTTAAAGATCATTTTATTTGTTTCCAAATTCTTATTGTACCATATATAATTGGGTTCTTCTTATATATTGTGTTATTCAGTTTTTTGGGGGAGAAGAGGATCGTTCCCATATTACAAGGATGGCAATCCTCCTTCTCCATTTTTATCCATTCTGTCTGTTGGGTTGAACTATCCAACCAATAAATCATATTCTTAATATGCACTGCCCAATAATAATACATAAAATTCGGAAGTCCCCCAACCTCTTTTGGTTTAAATACGTGTTTTTTTGTGATTCTATGTGATCTATAGTCCAAAATATAATTAGTAATATTAGAGTCTAATTTAAAAAATATATATTTTGGTATATATACCGGTATAGACTGAAATAGGTATAGTAATTGTGGTAGGAAGATCATTTTTATTGCATTTATTCTACCTAATAATGATAAGGGAAGTGTTTTCCAAAATTTAATTAGCGTATTAAGTTTATTTAATAAAGGTATAAAATTAGCGTTGAATAATGCTTTATATTTTCTAGTAATCTGAATACCCAAATATTTAAATTTTTCTGTTGTGGTTTTAATGTCATGATTTCACTTTTATTCCAGTTTATTCTATATCCAGAAAAAGACCCAAATTCCTCTATTAAGTTTAGAAATTTCTAATGTGATGAATGACTCTTTTCAATTACAACCTTCCTCTGCAATATGTCCTAGATAAGATCCACATTTGTAATGGGTTGAAGGTGGAGGATAGGAAAGGTTTAGAGGTGTAAGTTATTGGGGGCAAATCCTCCAAAATTATGGAAGAACTCGGATAAGGACATGGACATTTTAAAAAGATAGACTTGCTGGCTGCAACGGGAAAAAAAACAATCCACAAAGAAAGAATCAGTTTCAAGTTTCAAACCTGTCTGGCCTGTGGACTTCGGCATCACACAACTATGCGAATGGTGTGGACAGGAAAGGCTGAGACGGAGAAAACGAGATTATCTTGGATACACAAAGGAAGGTACCAAGCCTCAGCAGACGGTGGTAAACAGGCCAGCAGCAAGCACAATCACCATCGTGGATGACCCATCCATCAGGACAATGGGAGCCCATGTAGGCGATGGGATAATGATCAGGCTGAGGGATCATGGCATCAGCAAACCCCTTATCATCGGAAGCCTATTGTTCATGCCAGATCGAAACTGGGAATCATCAAAAGAACCCTTTTATCCAGAGGACCACCTGGGGGTTTCAAAGGAAACTCAGGTATAAAAGCCGGAGTCAAGCCAGAACTCGCTCTCTTTCTGCTCTGCTGGACGGCTCGTGGGCCTGCATCAACCTAGCTGTAAGTATCCCAGTGACCTGGTGAAGTTCCCGAAATAGGATAGAGGTTGAGAGAAGAAAGGGAAAGGGGGAGTGTACTTGCAAGTAACATTGTGTAAAGTAAGTTTTACGACGTGCCCGATAGTTTTCCGTCCATAGTCTTAGTTTAAAGCATAAGTTTAGCCACGTATTATGTAGTGTTGGTGAGATTCGATTTCTCATTGTTTAATAAAGCCTGTAAATTTTAGACTTGCTTTGAGTCCATCTTGGTTTCTGTTTTCCCTCATCAGCACACTCTGGTCAATTCAACCTTTTTATCATATCCCACCATAATTCCGAGGTCTAGAACCTAGGGGAATCCCTTTTGTTGTATTCTCTCTCTTGGAAACCGCTCGAGTGGAGTGGTGGCCGTTTGACCCTCTGACAAGGGAGAGAATAACTCGGGCAGTTGGGCCCGAAGTGGAGTAAAGGGAAACAAAACCGCTACAGAGGGATATAGGCCAAACATAGGCAAATGGGACAAGCTTGGATGGGGCAACTTGGTCGCCATGGATGAGCTGGGTGGAAATATCTGTTTCCGTGCTGGATGACCCTGTGACTCTATGACACAATGACCTGCTGACACTAGGCACAATGATGTTGAGTGATTAGATATGCTCACACATGCTACATTAAGTCTATTTACCAAACATGGATTCTCACGATTATAAGTGTATTGTGTACAGTTTTGGTCTCCTAATTTGAGGAAGGACATCCTTGTGATTGAAGCAGTGCAGTGTAGGTTCACGAGATTGATCCCTGGGATGGCAGGACTGTCATATGAGGAAAGATTGAAAAGACTAGGCTTGTATTTACTGGAGTTTAGAAGGATGAGGGGGATCTTATAGAAACATATAAAATTATAAAAGGACTGGACAAGCTAGATGCAGGAAAAATTTTCCCAATGTTGGGCGAGTCCAGAACCAGGGGCCACAGTCTTAGAATAAAGGGGAGGCCATTTAAGACTGAGGTGAGAAAAAACGTTTTCACCCAGAGAGTTGTGAATTTATGGAATTCCCTGCCACAGAGGGCAGTGGAGGCCAAGTCACTGGATGGATTTAAGAGAGAGTTAGATAGACCTCTTGGGGCTAGTGGAGTCAAGGGATATGGGGAGAAGGCAGGCACGGGTTATTGATAGGGGACGATCAGCCATGATCACAATGAATGGCGGTGCTGGCTCGAAGGGCTGTATGGCCTCCTCCTGCACCTATTTTCTATAGGTCTATGTTTCTAAGCAGAAACAAAGAATTGGCACATGAAGAAGCAGACTAATACAAGCACAAACCCTTTACCTCAAGATGCACATCGGACCATGTAAATCTTATGGACTCCTTCAATTATCAGCACAAGGGCCATGAAGTTAGCCCTGCAATTAATAGCTCTGGGATAAACACAAAGAACCATACCTGTTGCAATGAGTGACTTTTATTGATCTCACCAAACGTTTTTGACTCCATCAACGATAGGGACTGTCGTCAGATTTGACTGCTCACAGAAAGTAGTGCCATAATACACCTGCTCCCTTACAGCACACAAGCCTTGATGTTACAATATGTCTACCATGCCGCCATGCTCAAGTGTGTGATCATTCCAAAACGCCCTCACCACAATGCTGCATTCCACCTCCAACAAACCTAATGCAGGAATGTAGCTAATCTTAGAAACTAGTTTGCAATTATTCATTCCATATTATGCAATCTGCATATTCCAGATGAAGTTTGCGTTTGACATGCTCAGAGATCAAAGTCCAGCCATCACTGAAGTGTATGGGACAGTGTCGTAAACTCAACCTCCACAAGGCAAAGATGTTCTCCCAACCTGCCCTTGCTGCACCACTCCACCCTCTGATAATGACAGTTAATGGCAAGACTCCAGTTAATGTCAAGACCACTTCCCATATATCTTGTGCCGCTTCCCACTCAAGGCAGGTATCAAAAATAAAAATTCAATAACCATTTCAATGCATGAGCAAAGCCTTTGATTGATTGACGATAAATTGACAATTTTTAACATAGTTAGATTTAGCTCTTAGGGATCAAGGGATATGGGGAAAAAGCAGGAATGGGGTACTGATTTTAGATGATCAGCCATGATCATATTGAATGGCAGTACTGACTCAAAGGGCCGAATGGCCTACTCCTGCACCTATGTTCTATGTTTCTATGAAAAGGATATTTGAAAATCGAGACCTCAGAGCTTCCACCACTTTCAAGGTCTAATAGGCAGCAATATTCCCTGTCCTATATGTTTCTGTCATCTGCTGCCTGTCAAGAACCAGGGGCCACAGTTTAGGAATAACGGGTAGGCCATTTAGAACGGAGAATAGGAAACACTTTTTCTCACAGAGAGTTGCGAGTCCGTGGAATTCTCTGCCTCAGAGGGCGGTGGAGGCCAGTTCTCTGGATGCTTTCAAGAGAGAGCTAGATAGGGCTCCTAAAGATAGCGGAGTCAGGGGATATGGGGAGAAGGCAGGAACGGGGCACTGATTGGGGATGATCAGCCATGATCACATTGAATGGCGGTGCTGGCTCGAAGGGCCGAATAGCCTACTCCTGCACCTATTGTCTATTGTCTGTTGTCTAATAGGCATCTGAAGGCACTGGAAAGAGAACACCGATAGAGTCTATACAATCTGCCAAGGTCACTGCAAACCAATACTGAAGGGGGTTTGACCTAAAATATTTACTACAATTGTTCTTTCTACAGATGCTGCCCAACCTGCTCAGTGCTTCCAGCATTTTCTGTTCTTATTTCAATTTTTGGGTATCTGCAGTTAATTTTCATTTATTATTAAACATTATGGATAGGAAATGTTTAGAAGGATATGGGCCAAATGTGGACAAATGGGACTAGTTTTGTTGGCATGGGCATGTTGTCTATGTGTTTTATGACTATGACTTTATTATATAGAATTAATCAGTATTATATTTAGGTTTAGTGCTTCAATGCAACTAATATTTACTTGATCTAGTGAACAATTAATGAGTAATTTTGTCAGAATTAGTAATGGGATAGTGAGGGAAACTAACACGTCTGGAATAAACAAGTAACATTGGAGCTTATGAGAAATACATTAATTTTATCTGGATCTTGCTGGAGGTAGTAAATGTGTACGTCATCGATGCAATAATTAAAGGGCAAAGATTCAATAAAATTTGAAGTAGGGATCATTATTGATTTGAACCAGATTCAAACTCACAAACCAAAGCCAGAAGAGCCCGAACCAAACTCTCCCTCGTGGTTTGTGTGCACTGATTCAGATTTAACTGAACTCACATAAAGATCAAAACAAATCCCACAAGACCATCCCCATAGAGTGTGCTCATCCTTGCCACATCTGGGACACCTATCATAGACATGTGACATTTTTGGTGTTGCACCTGCAACAAATTTAAACTCTTTTTCCATTTGATTTATTGCAACATATAAAATGTGCACAACTTTTGGAGACTCCAAATGCTGAAATTATTATTTTTTTTGGTGTGATTTACTGCACCCTACAAGGAAATTGGAAACATTAAACTCAGGGAGAAGGCACACAACCCCTTGGTTTATTCACAGAGAATGAGGTGCATGCGTGTAAAAAATAAATACATTGCCATAACAAGGTAAGCAAATCAGAATTATTTATTGAAACATGTCTCTACTCTTCATTATATACACAGTTTTGTTTTGTGTATAAGCATTTTCTTATTATTTTTACATTTTACATTTATCCAACAAGCTGGTTTAATTATCTATATTTACTGATTTACCATGAGCATATAAATATGTCCTTATAAACAACATATCACAAAACATATTTATGAATGCTTTCATCCATCAAATCTGATTTTGTTTAGTTCTGGGGAGTTTGATGAAATTTTGTAAAATGATACCATTTATGTGACTTGAATTGAATCACATATCAGGAAACTTACTACCATGTTTCATTGCTCATGGAAGAAGCTTACTTGAAATTTTACACCCAAAGAAGACTTCATTATCAATATCTTTTTCTGCTCATTGCATGAAATACCGCCTTACTTCAAGAATAACCAGCCGCAGTTGCTACAGTTGGGACTTTCTATATAGCGTTTTATGTTCTACATTGATTTGCTAAACAATAATTAAAAGAATTGTGCAGCTCTATTTTCCTTCAATAAAAGCATAATGACTTTGTGGGCAGAACACTGTTGCAGTCTCCTCTGCATCCAAAATGAAGAGGTAATGAGATTTTAAACTGTGACTATTGTGCTTTAAAGTGGATACCAACAATGACCAGGACTATGTTTATTACTGTGACACAAGGCAGAGTGAAAAGCTTTGTTTTACATGCTATCCAAACAAATCAGATATACATACAGTACAATCAGTTCAAATCCAAGTACAATAGATAGAGCAAAGGAAAACACACAGAGTGCAGAATATCATTCTCAGCATTGGCGCACATTGTCACACATACATAGACAAAGTCTAATGTCCACAATGGGGTAGAGGTGAATCGAACCGTACCCTAGTTGATGGAAGGACAGTTCAGAAGCCTGACAATGGAGGGGGAAGAGGCTGTTCCTGAGTCTGGTGGTGTGTGCCTGAACTTTCTTGTACTATCTTTCCTGTAAGCTATCTCACATACATAGTCAATCACCATAGGAATCCCAGCAGTTGTACCACGCGTTCAGATTTAAAGGGCAACTCGATGCATTAAGACAGTTTTTTCAATGGATACAAAACTCACTGGGCTGTAATACCAATGCACTCATTCCCACAATGTATCCCTGAAGATTGTAGGATCTGAGCATCAGCCTTAATAAAATAACAATGACACTTTACTTCCGTTCTGTTGTTGCTAGTTGTTAATAATATCTTCAAAAAAAAGTACGGTTTTGAAACTTCCAAAAATGAACAATTTAGTAACTATAATAAATAATTGGTATGTATTTACATAAAGTATTACAGATTTTTTTCCTCCAAAATCTTAACAATGCTGTATAGTAATAGAGCACAAATATTTCTTGGCTGGTGCCCAATATTTAGGATAGATCTTTGAACTACACGTTATTTAAAACTCAAAATAGTTCAAAAAATGTTTTTTCATTAAATTTGTGAAACAGTTAACCAGTATCATTTCAGTTTGAGCAGTTAATGTCAGTTACAGTAAATCAAATATCTCAAAGTTAAATGTAATTTAGCTAATATAAGCACGTTAGCTTTTGTACTTACAAAAATAAGATTAATATTTAAAGAAACTAATATAAGTAAAACCTTAGTCTACACTAAGTTGTCAACATCGCTTGCTTTGAACTTGTTTGGCACTTGGTGACGCAAAGGGTGAGGATGTAACACAGACTGTGTAAGCAAATACCTGGGACATTAAACTTGAGCAAGATGTGAGCAACCCATCGCTGCAATCATTAGTTTTTTGCAGAATGTTCTGTTTAATTTCGTTTTCATTTAGTTTAGAGATACAGCATGGAAACAAGCCTTTCGGCCCACCAAATTCATGCCGACCATCGATCACCTATTCACACTAGTTCTATGTTATCCCACTTTGGCACCCATTCCCTATGTACCGGGGGGCAATTTACAGAGGGCCAGTTTACCTGCAAACTCACATATCTTTGGGATGTGGGAGGAAACCAGAGCGCCCTGAGGAAACCCACGTGGTCTCAGGGAGAACATTTAGACTCTGCACAGACAGCACCCGTAATCAGGATTGAACCCAGGTCTCTGGCGTTGTGAGGCAGCAGCTCCTCCAACTGTGCCACTGTGCCCCCCCCCCCTCTGGAAGGTCCCATATCTAAACATGAAGCAACATCATAAGCCCCCTTCTAAACACAAATGTCCAATGGTGCTAACGGTGGATTAAAAGATGTTTGGTCAACTATTTATTTGGCAGTTTTTTTTTAAAGTTAGTTATAACTGAGAAGGTCATAAGTTATGGTGGGAAAGTGAAAAAAATAACAGTAGATTCACATAAGATCAAACTTTTTAGAATTTCCAATAAGAACTGTTTTATTAGTTACTAATATCTTACTTTATTTGCTTTGAAATTCTATGAGCTCACTCGCTGACACAATTATCCCTCGGTTAATAATATTTTTTTCCGCAGATGTTAGATTTGGAATCTTTGTGCAAGAAACTACATTTTGCACAACTGCTGGTTATAAGATACTGTCCAGCTTATGCACTCCAACTCAAATTTAGCTCGTGTTATCTTATTTTCCTGAACAATCTACCATCCGCCCAGCAGAACCTCCCTATATCTGATCTCTCCAACAGAGCTCACTGGTATTGGATTATTTAACTCACATTGTATTTAATTGTGCAAGTTCTACTATATGGTATGTAGAAAGAAGGAACTGCAGATGCTGGATAATACATAAGAGTACACAAAATACTGGACTAACTCAGCAGATCAGGCAGCATCTCTGGAGAATATAGATAGCTGACGTTTCAGGTCTTGACCCAAAACGTCACCGACCCATCTTCCCCAGAGTTGCTGCCTGATCTGCTGACTTGCTCCAGCATTTTGTGCCCTACTTTGTAGTACGCTTTTCCATTCCTATCCATAGAGCTCCCCATATTGATGTAGAGTGCTTGAGTTTCTCATGAACATTGGCCAGCCCATTCATCTCCCTAATGCAAAGCTGCATGAGTTACTGAGGATGGTGTTGAATTCCAAGCACATGACCTATGAAACATCGTTGTGACTAAAAGGCAATCTTAATCTCGTTTATACCTGCACGCTTAATCTGAAAATCTAATTTATAAAATATGTGTTCCTACTTTCAAATATTTTTTAATGAAAATCTAAAGAAACTTCAAATATTATTTAGAAACGACTATTGATTGTCGACAAGGTATTTTTGTGATGGTGTATTTTTAATTTGAGGTGATTTAACTATTTATTTTTAAGAAGGAACTGCAGATGCTGGAAAATCGAAGGTAGACAAAAATGCTGGAGAAACTCAGTGGGTGCAGCAGCATCTATGGAGCAAAGGAAATAGGCAACCTTCTTCAGACTGATGTGGGGGGGGGGAGGGGCGGGATGAAGAAAGAAAGAGGCAGAAACAGTGGGCTGAAGGAGAGCTGAGAAGGGGAGGGGAAAGCAGGGACTATCTGAAATTAGAGAAGTCAATGTTCATACCACTGGGGTGCAAACTGCCCAAGCAAAATATGAGGTGCTGCTCCTCCAATTTACAGTGGGCCTCACTCTGGCCATGGAGGAGGCCCAGGACAGAAAGGTCGGATTCGGAATGGGAAGGGGAGATGAAGTGCTGAGCCACGGGAGATCAGGTTGGTTAATGCGAACCGAGTGGTGTTGGGCGAAGCGATCGCCAAGCCTACGCTTGGTCTCACCGATGTAGAGCAGCTGACCTCCTCCAACCTCATCTATTGCATCCATTGCTCTAGATGTCAGTTGCTCACCGAGCTGTATGAACATCGACTTCTCTAATTTCAGGTAGTCCCTGCTTTCTCCAAACCTTTTCAGCTCTCCCTCAGCCCACTGTCCCCGCCTCTTCCTTTCTTCTCCTCCCCCCCCTCCAGCCTCCACCCTCACAGCAGTCTGAAGAAGGGTCTCGACCCAAAACATTGCATATTTCCTTAACTATTTATTTTTGTGGGGTTTTTTTTCCCAAAACTAAAATGTTAGTTCTTTGGGGTAACATGGACTTATTCCTATCCAAGTACTTGTAAGTATTGATCTATAATATTGCTGAGTTTGTTTCTGTGGATATAGGTAGTTCCTCAAAAGTTTTGTCTTCTCCCAGAACCTTCAGAAATCGCAATACTGTTGTGTGTGAAGCAGTGTTATATCCACTGAATTGTTCTTATTGTTCCTGTGTGGTTGGCTTCCTTGGTGCAGACAAAGAACATTATTTGCAGTGAAGTGCCGCGTTCTATGCTGGTGTGGGCATTTGTGTAGTGAGAGAAAGTGCCAGTGAATGCAAGGCGGATACAACAGAATATAACAGAATGCAGAAAGCTCAGCAGTAAAGCTGTTGGATGCAATCTGATTGGATTATTCAAGGAGGTCACTGATACTTTGCAAAAGAGGCACAATTTACAAAATGCCCAAATTTACAAGCATTTATTTAGAAATGCTCTTTAAATCTAATATTTTGGGGACTGTTTGAAGATGCACAAGTCAAATTAAGGACGTTGGTCCCCTGAAACAGAGATGTGTATTTCATTGTGCTAGTCTCCCTTGTTCCAATTAACTATTTTGCTTTTCATCATCACAAAATCCATAGAATCATAAAGCTATATAACTCATTCAACACATTGTGTCTATCCAATCTGAAGGGGAACTATCTAACCTAACCCCTCCTTCAGCCCCTCCCTTCTTAACCTTGTATCTTGTTCAACTTCCAAGCGCTTCCAAAGTGCATTTTCAATGGAAAAAAATGTCCTGCCTCCACTACATTTTCAAGCACAAGTTCCTGACCATCAGTGACATTATTTTCTTTAATGCTTCCAACTGCTACTTTTAATTTTTGCCACCATGTCTCCTGGCTAAAGGAAAATAGATCGCTCCATTGCTGCCCCTGAGGCTGGTTTAACGTTATGTTCTTCTTGGATAAATCACCCTGCTGCATGCCCCATTCCCAATTATTCTGCTCATTCAATCCAATAATGAGAGGCTTTTGTTTGCAAAGGAACTGTTTATTCCCCACACCTCTTTAATTTGATTTACAGGATCAGTTTACAGGGGTGGGGGTGGGGGGAGTGAGGGGATCTTCAATATAGGCACAATTATATCAGCTGGGAAAAGCTTCCATTTGTCACATTAGCAGATCCAAATGCTTAACACAAAAGATTCAAGGCACCAAGTTCCAAGGCAATTGTAGTAAACGCTGATTATTCTTTGGATGAAGATACGCTGTCATTGAATCCAGAGATGAGAAGATTACGTATACCTCTCAGCTATTCCTTTTGGACAGACCAGACTAAGGAATTCAATAGGGCAGACGTATACAGTTTATCACCCAAAAACGTAATTAATGACACTTGTGCTGTGCTACTTGCCCTCTGGAGCAGTGCAATATTTCCAATTCAAACAGGAGCATTCTAAAATAAAGTTTCAACATCAAGTGATTTTTTTCAGCACTGATTAAAAATAATTTTATTTTTTTCCCATTGAGCCACTGACTGAGTTTATTATACTTTGTTCAGGTTAGATCTTACCAACAGTACATGTTTGCAAAATTGCAAAAAAAAGTTGTTATTTTCCTCAGAAACGTAAAACAAAGTTCTTTTGATTGGGTCCAAAGCAAGTGGCTTTGGAATGGGCCATCTGTAAAGTACTATGATTGATGTGGAGGCCAATGACAGGATTAGATTATTCGTAAATCACCAATTTGGATGTTTAACACACTAAAGACCCCCCAAAACAGGGTATAATACATAAGAAATGCAAGCATCTTTTACTGAAAACTAGACAATATACATTGTCCATTATCAACAAGATTACATTTGCCTTTGCAAAAGGGATAGGTGTTATCCATTTTCTGGAACTTAAATGCTTCAGCCACATGTTTGTGTGTAAATTGTGTACAAGGGTAAATATCACCAAGTTCTAGACAATGACGGAGACCTGTTTACATCTGTATAGGAAGGCTTATTTATCCCAATAACACTAAAGATCATTGTGTGTGGGTTTTGTAGGACAGTTCAAGTGGGAAGATTCCATTTTAATGTGGTCTGTAGGCAATATTTCTATCTGACTGGTACTGACATCAATCCACTGTGGGGTGCCCTAGTGCAGAGTCCTGTGTGTGTATAGACAACTCAGGTAAAGATTTTCTTATTAAATATTGCTTTTACACCATATGAACTGACATTTGTGAAGCACTCCCTGGGACAGCACCATACTGTCTGGCATCGCAGGCATTCTGTGGCTGCTGGCCAGGAGCGGAGCCAATCACATGCATCCCATCTATTCCTGTGGACAAGAACTGTCTCTCGCTGAAGGCCCCGTTAGGTGAGGAGGAACAGAGTAAAGTGCTTTGGGGTGCATTGTGTTTCTCAGGGCTGCCTGCCAATCTGGGCGAGGCGGAGAAGTTGTAGCCGTAGATATTATAGGGGTTGTGCAGTGAGAAGGCATTGTAGGAGCTCTGCTGGACATGACTACCGCTAAACATGTGAGATGAGGAGGTATTAGAGGCCGGGCTTCCTGCCTGCATGACGTATTGAAACTGGGAAGCAGTAAATGGAGGCAGTTGACTGCTGTACGCATCCATCTTGTTGTTGCCTTGTAATGAAGAAGGGGCGGGCACTGCAGAAATTAACGAAGAAGTCCTCTGCGGCACGAAGGTTTCTGCAGGTGGTTGAGAAGACCCGTTTGGAGCTTGCAATCGGTTGTACCCACCCTCGGCTAGGGTAGGGTAACTCTGCAACGAGCCCATGTTGCCTCGGGCACAGGCTGGATATTCAGACAGGTTTAAGTTGCAGAGCTGACTCTCCCTGCAGCCAACATTGAAGGTGTTGGGGGTAAGGTGGAAGGTTGGCGGGGAGCAGGATGGAGACAGCAGGTGGGAAGATGCTGAAGGGGATGGAGTTCCTGGGCTAGAAGTTGTTGGAGAAGTTCCTGTACTACCTCCTGAAAGCAAAGACAAATGGAGAATGTTATAAAATAATTTCCAGTGTTAAGATTCTAGTCTGGAACTGTAATCCTTCCCCAGAGAGTGATGAGTGATAGAAATTAGGAAACATAGAAATTAGGTGCAGGAGTAGGCCATTCGGCCCTTCGAGCCTGCACCGCCTAAGAAGAATCATTGTCTCTGAAGGCATTTACCATCACATTTCAAATCTCCATTCCTCTTTTCAATCTAATCCTTTTATGGCTCTTATGTAAAAAAACTGTAGTGATTCCCCTGTCCCACTTAGGAAACCTGAACGCAAACCTCTGGAGACTTTGCGCCCCACCCAAGGTTTCCGTGCGGTTCCCGGAGGTTTTTGTCAGTCTCCCTACCTGCTTCCACTACCTGCAACCTCCGGCAACCACCTGCAACCTCCGGGAACTGCACGGAAACCTTGGGCGGGGCGCAAAGTCTCTTCAGAGGTTTCCGTTCAGGTTTCCTAAGTGGGACAGGGGCATTAAGATGCTACTCTCAAGATCAATAACCGGCTCCCAGGTAGATAGGGTGGTAAAGGCAGCTTTCAGTGCATACTGCTTGTTCCATATTCGTCTGAGTGAAAAATATTCCTATTACATCAGTCCTCTCTCACAATAAACCTATGCCCTCTGGTTCTAGATTCCCCTACCCTGGGTAAAAGACTCTGTGCATTCACCCTATCCATTCCTCTCATGATTTTACACATCTTTATGTGATCACTCCTCAGCCCCCTCCCCCCCAAAAAAAATACCCATTCCTTCTCTCCAGAGATGCTGCCGGCCCTGCTGAGTTGCTCCAGCATTTTGTGTCTATCTTTGGTTAAACCAGCATCTGCAGTTCCTTCCTACACTGTCCTAGCCTGCCCAGCCTCTCCAACTAGTTCATTCCCTGGCAACATCCTTGTAAATCTTCCCTATATTCTTTCCTACTTAATGACATCCTTTCTATAGCGGATGACCAAAACTGAACTTAACACCCCAAATGTAACCTCATCCATACCTTGTACAACTGTAACATAACGCCCCCGTCCCACTTAGGAAACCTGAACGGAAACCTCTGGAGACTTTGCGCCCCACCCAAGGTTTCCGTGCGGTTCCCGGAGGTTGCAGGTGGTTTCCGGAGGTTGCAGGTAGTGGAAGCAGGTAGGGAGACTAACAAAAACCTCCGGGAACCTCCGGGAACCACACGGAAACCTTGGGTGGGACACAAAGTCTCCAGAGGTTTCTGTTCAGGTTTCCTAAGTGGGACAGGGGCATAACTTCCTAATTTCTATACTCAATACCCTGACTGATGAAGGCCAATGGAACAAAACCCTTCTTCACCACCCTAACTACCTGTGACGCCAGCTATTGAGCTTGAGAATGGTGTCTGAACTCAATGGGGAAGGGTTACAGCTCCAAACTAGAACCTTAATCATTGGTAAAATAAATGTATTTTAATGTCGAGATAAAGTAAGAACATAAAAACATAAGACAGCATGGAATGAGCATTAGTTATTTGATATATCAGCGCTCTTGGCTGAATCGACACATAGGCATTTGCTTAAGCTATCTAATCTCCCAAGAGACGGCTCTCTGTAAGTGCTTCCTGATTTTTCAAAGGCACTCGGATAAAACGCCAACATTTTCTGTGAGCCAAGTATAAAAACGCTGCCTTTGAAAGGCTAAATCATTTACACCTCTTCCCACTTCAATCCCTTGCCTCAAATCCTCTTCAGAAGAATCATTGTCTCTGAAGGCATTTACCATCACATTTCACACATATAAATCTCCATTCCTCTTTTCAATCTAATCCTTTTATGGCTCTTATGTAAAAAAACTGTAGTTAAGCAATACACTATTAAATGCTTTTCCTGAGATTCACACTGCAGTTCATAAGATTATGTCTCTGATTTCTTATCTCATTTGAATCCTGCATAGTATTTGCAAACATTCCTGTCTGATTCAATACTCAAACAATCTGGACTGGCCACATGTAAATGCCTTTCATTTTGTAACATTGAGAACATGATGTTGAGGCACAGGAAACTGCAGATGCTGGAATCTTGAACTAAATAGTGCTGGAGGAACTTAATGGGTCAGGCAGCATCCGGGGAGGAAATGGACATGTGATGTTTTTTGTTGGAACTTCTTCAGAATGTGATGTGAACTTCTGTACAGCATTATTCACACTCGGGAAGAAATGGAGCTAGAGAACGCAGAGTGCTATGTTGTCTGTTGTACCAGGGTGAAACAAACACAAGCAGGCGTGGTTGTATTTGTAACACAGCCACATAAAACAGCCAGTGGGTCTGTTCCATCCATAAATGGGAGGGTTGATGGAGCCAAGATTTTTCACTGACAACGGAAACTGAGGTTTTCTGACTAGGAGTTAAGTGAAGTCTGTCATATTGGAGAGCCCCCCAGGCATGTCATTCAGTAGAGAGGGTAAATGCAGTTGAAAGGCCCAGGGTAGGAGAATCAACAGCAAGAGCACAAACGTTTTTAAGGTGAAAGGGGCAAGATTTAATAAGAACCTAAAGGGGAACGTTTTCACACACGTGGTATACGGAACAAGCTGCCAGAGGAGGTAGTTGAGGCTGGTACTATAACAGCATTTAAAAGGTATTTGGACAGGTGCATGGACGGGAAATGTTTAATAATAATACATTTTATTTATGGGCGCCTTTCAAGAGTCTCAAGGACACCTTACAAAAATTTAGCAAGTAGAGGAAAAACATGTAAGCGGAATGAAATAAATAGTAGAGACATGACTAGTGCACAAATTAAAGACAGAATTCAATTCAAAACACAATATGAGGCGATTCAAGCACAGATGAAAAGGGAGGGGGACGTGGGGCTAAGGATAGGCAGAGGTGAAGAGATGGGTCTTGAGGCGGGACTGGAAGATGGTGAGGGACACGGAATTGCGGATCAGTTGGGGGAGGGAGTTCCAGAGCCTGGGAGCGGCCCTGGAGAAGGCTCTGTCCCCAAAACTGTGGAGGTTGGACTTGTGGATGGAGAGGAGACCGGCTGATGTGGATCTGAGGGACCGTGAGGGTTGGTAGGAGAGGAGGTCAGTGAGATATGGGGAGGCCAGATGGTGGAGGGCTTTGTAGGTGAGGATCAGGATTTTGTAGGTGATCCGGTGGGAGATGGGAAGCCAGTGAAGTTGTTTGAGGACTGGAGTGATGTGATGCCAGGATTTGGTGTGGGTGATGAGTCGGGCGGCTGCGTTCTGGACCAGTTGGAGTCGGTTGATGTAGGTGGAGCAGATGCCAAGGAGAAGTGAGTTGCAGTAGTCCAGTCGGGAGGAGATGAAGGCATGGATGAGTCTTTCAGCAGCGGGAGGTGTGAGAGAGGATCTGATTTTGGCGATGTTGCGGAGATGAAAGAAGGAGGTTTAATGACATGGCGGATGTGAGGCTCAAGGGAGAGGGTGGAATCAAAGATCACGCCAAGGTTTAGAGAATAGACAATAGACAATAGGTGCAGGAGTAGGCCATTCGGTCCTTCGAGCCAGCACCGCCATTCAATGTGATCATGGCTGATCATCCCCAATCAGTATCCCGTTCCTGCCTTCTCCCCATATCCCCTGACTCCGCATTTTTAAGAGCCCTATCTAGCTCTCTCTTGAAAGCATCCAGAGAACCTGCCTCCACCGCCCTCTGAGGCAGAGAATTCCACAGACTCGCCAGTCTCTGTGAGAAAAAGTGTTTCCTCATCTCTGTTCCAAATGGCTTACTCCTTATTCTTAAACTGTGACCCCTGGTTCTGGACTCCCCCAACATCGGGAAGGGACCTGGCCAAATGTAGGCAGCTGGGACATGTAGATGGGACATCTTAGTCAGCATGGGTGAGTGGGGCTGAAGGGCCTGTTTCCATACTCTATCCACCCAGCATAGAGTATTACAGCATAGAAACATGCTCTTTAGCCCAACATGTCCATGCCAGCCATGATGCCAAATCTACACTGGTCCCACCTGCCCCCCCATACCTGTAAATATTTCCTTTCCATGTATGTCTACTTGATTTTTAGAAATTAATTTCCCTTTAAATGCTGGATCCTGATATCTGCATCTCAGTCTCTCTTCAGCTGAACAATAGAGTGAGCACCGCTCATCCTTCTGCTTGAAGAAGGGTCCTGACTCAAAACATTGCCTATCCATGTCTCCACAGATGCTGTCTGATCCGCTGAGTGACTCCACCACTTTGTGTTATACTCAAGGTTCCAGGTTGTGCAGTGTTCCTTGTGTCTCAATAAAAAATAAACTATTAGACTGAACAGTCTGCCAATAGGTTGGGAAGAAAAGTAGGTCATTATTTATACAACCAAAAGCAAGAAATTTACAGGCAATAGATGGGGTTAAAAAAGGACATCATGCTGGGATAACTGAACTGGTCAGACATTGAACAGGTCAGGCATTGAATGGGTGAGGCATCTCTGGAGAACATGGATAGGTGACGTTTTGGGTTGGATCCTTATCGAGGATGGGTAGACAGTCAGGACCATCCACAACAACCCCCCCCCCCCCCCCCCACCCCCCCCCTACCCCCCCCCCCCCCCCCCCCCCCCCCCCTCCCCCCCAACCCCCCCACCATCCCCCCCCTCCCCCCCAAGGTGGACATATAGAAAACTAGAAGGGGCAAAGTATAAAGGAGATGTGTGGGGCAGGTTTTTTTGAAACACAGGGTGGTAGGTGATTTGAATGTACTGCTAGTGGTGGTGGAGGCAGATGCAATTTATCGGGGAGACTAAGCGTAGGTTGGGCGATCGTTTCGCCGAACACCTCCGCTCAGTCCGCAATAACCAACCTGACCTCCCGGTGGCTCAGCACTTCAACTCCCCGTCCCATTCCCAATCCGACCTCTCCGTCCTGGGTCTCCTCCATTGCCAGAGTGAGCAACAGCGGAAATTGGAGGAACAGCACCTCATATTCCGCCTGGGGACCTTGCGTCCGGATGGCATTAGCATTGAATTCTCCCAATTTTGCTAGCCCTTGCTGTCTCCTCCCCTTCCTTAACCCTCTAGCTGTCTCCTCCCACCCTCCCATCCGCCCGCCCTCGGGCTCCTCCTTCTCCCCCCCCACCCCCCATCATGAAGAAGGGTTTCGGCCCGAAACGTCGCCTATTTTCTTCGCTCCATAGATGCTGCTGCACCCCCGCTGAGTTTCTCCAGCAATTTTGTGTACCTTCGAGGCAGATGCAATAGTGACTTTTAGGAGGCCTTTAGACAAGCACATGGATATGCAGGGAATGGAGAGATATAGATCTGTGTGCAGGAAGAGGAGATTTGTTTCACCTGGCATAATGCTCAGTGTGAACATTGTGGGGCAAAGGGGCTGTGTTGTATGTTTATATGACCAAACATTCAGAAGATGGATGCTGGTTTGTCAGATAGTCAGGGAGTAGATGCGAAACTCATTACCCTATAGTCTGATGAAAACACTATGTCTTCTATACTATGCCTAATTTTCAGGCTGAGAGCAATGACATTTTCTTCCCTGTATCATCTCTCAGAAACATTATGAATTAATATAGTAACGGTGATGATTTCAGAATGCAGCTTTGTGCTGTGAACCCAAGGTCTGTCCTGGGAGACCAGACTGAGGAAAGACAGAACACTGTTTGCCAGACCAAATATTATGGATTGTTAATAAAATACAGCATCTAACAGAATATAGTAACTATGTGGGATCAATCAAAAAACGAAAATAAATCAATCTGCCAACCTTGGATTCATTCCAATCCTTGGTTGAGAAGAACACTGCATTTGACTCAACTTTTGGCATTGGTACAATATTCTCCCAATGATCTTTTGCTATGACATCATAAAGGACTGTCTTGAGCAACAAGGATTTATTACATGTATAGAATGTGTCTCCAATTGGAAACAATGGGAAGTGTGAGGCGAACCTGCTCCATGCTTTGCTCTGGGCTGCATGAAATTGGCTCATACAAGAACCCTCAATTGGTTTTAGACAGGATGAAAGCAAAAGCTAGATTCTGTGCCAATTAGGCCAAAGGACAGCATAGACCATTATTAATAGAATTGAATTTGCCTACAATTTCCATATTGTATCAATTTTATGAAATTGGGGAAATAAAATTGTTTTGGACTCTTCACCATAAACAGGCCTTGTGCAATCTAATATGTTAGCAAATAAATATGGTATAGAAAATATTATCAATGCTTAGCCCCCCAGAAGAGGAAGTGAGAGATTTATCCACCATTGTTTCTCATGTGGTGAGTTTTAAGTGTCGGAATCAATGGTGGTTTTCAGAAAGATGTACTTTTCCGGAGAAAAGAGAAACAGGTGAAGAATATCCTCAACCAGGTCTCAAAGCAGATTTACATATTCTCCCTCAGCCTGAGAGATCTGCATGAGCAGACTGGGATAAATAGTTCCGTTTGTTTAGTCATACAACATGGAGACAGGCCCTTCTGAGTCTACACCATCCATCACCCTCGTTCTATGTTTCACACTTTCTCATCCACACCCTACACACCAGGCCAATTGATTGACAAACCCGCACGCACATCTTTGAGATGTGGGCGTAAACTGGAGCGCCTGGACAAAACCCCCGCAGTCACAGGAAAAACATGAAAACTCCACACAGACAGTTCACACCCGTGTTTCTGACGCTGTGAGGCAGCATCTCCACCAGCTGTTTCACCCAAAAACCTTGAAACAGTTTCAAGGTAGAATGGTAAAAATATCTCTATTTCAAATAAAATGAATATACCAATGTATTTTCTAATAGGCCGGTGCAGTACCAGCCATCCAATTACATCTGGAAGATGTTTGGTGCCTATGTGTAGATTTCAACCCTTAAGGGGTTGGACAGGCTAGATGCAGGAAGATTGTTCCCGATGTTGGGGAAGTCCAGAACAAGGGATCACAGTTTAAGAATAAGGGGGAAATCTTTTAGGACCGAGATGAGAAAAACATTTTTCACACAGAGAGTGGTGAATCTGTGGAATTCTCTGCCACAGAAGGTAGTTGAGGCCAGGTCATTGGCTACATTTAAGGAGTTAGATGTGGCCCTTGTGGCTAAAGGGATCAGGGGGTATGGAGAGAAGGCAGGGATGGGATACCGAGTTGGATGATCAGCCATGATCATATTGAATGGCGGTGCAGGCTCGAAGGACCGAATGGCCTACTCCTGCACCTATTTTCTATGTTTCTATGTTTCTATCAGGCACCAACATCATTAAAATCTATCAAGGAAGGATGGCACAGTGGAGCAGCAGGTAGAGCTGCTGCCTCACAACGCCATATACCCAAGTTCGATCCTGACCACGGGTGGTGTCCATGCACAGTCTGCACGTTCCTCCGATCACCGTATATGTTTCGTCCAGGTGCAGGTTTGCAGGTTAATCGTCCTCCATAAATTGCCCCTTGTGTGTAGGGAGTGGATGAGAAAATGGGATAATATAGAGCTAGTGTGAATAGGTGATCGACGTGGACTTGAGCCAAAGGGCCTGTTTCCATGCTGTATCTTTTTAATCATTCAAACTGGGATTTCAGTTTATTAATTTGTGAAGTGTAAGAAGGAACTGCAGATGCTGGTTTACACAGAATGTAGACACAAAAAGCTGGAGTAACATACAAAAAAATAGGTGCTGGAGGAGGCCATTCGGCCCTTCGAGCCAGCACCGCCATTCAATATGATCATGGCTGATCATCTAAAATCAGTACCCTGTTCCTGCTTTATCCCCATATCCCTTGATTCATTTAGCCCCAAGAGCTAAATCTAACTCAGCGGGACAGGCAGCATCTCTGGAGAGAAGGAATGGGTGCTGTTTCGAGTCAAGACCCTTCTTCAGTCTGGCCAGAGACCAGTCTGAAGAAGGATCCCGACCCAAAACGTCACCCATCCATGACCTCCAGAAATGCTGCCTGGCCCGCTGAGTTTATCTTCGACGCCTGATTCCTGTATCTGCAGTTTCTTGGCTTCATGCAATTGGGTTGTAAGCTGCCCAGGCAGAATGTGAGGTGCTATTTGTAACCTCCAATTTGTATGTGGCCTCACTCTGACAATTGAGGAGACCCAGGACAGGCAGGTCAGTGATGGAAAAAGAAGGGGAGTTAAAATGATTAGTAACCAGGAAATCCAGCTGGCACTGGTGGAAGAGTGCAAGGAATGAATAATGACACATGCAGGTTGGAGTATTCCAGAGAAGGAACTGGATACATAATCTAACAGGAATCATCTTAAGGGACAGTTAGAGTAGCAGTGAAAATGACTGTTAGAAATTCTATAGTCTTACAGAGAGGAGGACTAAATGTCAGATCAAGTTTCCTGGCTCATTTACCTTGCTGTTTTTGCATGTTGGTAAAATCTTCAAATGTGAGCGTCCGAACAGGAGGTCTCCAGAAGGCATATGTCTCCATGATGGCTTCTAAGCCAGTCCTGATCAAAAGAAAGCAAAGAGGAAATATAACTGTGTATAGCTTCAACACATACATCAATCTCCACACTGTCCCGTTTCCAGCTGGTGCATTTCTTTCTCACACTGTTCCTGTTAGATTTATGTTTCAACATTTCCCATAAAATCCATTCTTAACCTTCTAACCGGTCTGTTTTATTGGATGGAACCGATTATTCTGATACATTATTCTTCTAACTTCTTCTGTGAATGCTTAATTTTACATTTATAATCCCTTCACAATTGTTTCAAAGTTGAAATGAGTCTTTGTATATACCATTCTTACATACATGTACTTTCTCTATTATTTAAATAAGCATCACTATGTTATATGAAGATATTTCACATGGTAGGTAATAGGTACAAATGTATTGGTTTGTTATTGTCACAAGCAGTTTCTGTAAACACGAAGATGTCGGAATGCATATTGTTCTCACTCTTGGTGTCCATGGCAGATTGTCACCCTAAAAGCTGATGCAAGTGTAAACAAGAAACCGCAGATGTTGGTTTATAAAAGAAAAGTGCTGGAGTAACTCAATGGGTCAGGCAGCATCTGTGGAGAACATGGCTAGGTGACGTTTCACAGAGTGCTGGAGTAACTCAGCGGGTCAGGCAGCATCTCTGGAGAACATGGATAGGTGACGTTTCACAGAGTGCTGGAGTAACTCAGCGGGTCAGGCAGCATCTGTGGAGAACATGGATAGGTGACGTTTCACAGAGTGCTGGAGTAACTCAGCGGGTCAGGCAGCATCTGTGGAGAACATGGATAGGTGATGTTTCACAGAGCGCTGGAGTAACTCAGCGGGTCAGGCAGCATCTGTGGGGAACATGGATAGGTGACATTTCACAGAGTGCTGGAGTAACTCAGTGGGTCAGGCAGCATCTGTGGAGAATATGGATAGGTGACGTTTTCCTCAAACTCCCTCAGAGACCCAACCCGAAACCTCACCTATCCATGTACTCTGGAGCTGCTGCCCAACCTGCTGAGTTACTCCAGCACTCTGTGTATTTTGTTTTCAAGCTGTTTAAGGGCCTGACACCAATTCTTTTTAAATTTAACAATCATTTTGTACTATTTAATTCTAAAGATTCAAAGACCTGGTTTTTAACATTTTTTCGCTATTGCCCCGTACTTGTCCTGAAAACAAAAGCACTGATCAAGTGTACAATGACAGTGAAAAGCTTTGATTACCTGCGATCCATCAGATCAAACTAAAGATGAGTGCAATCAAGCAAGATAAATGCCAGAATGCAGAATATAGTGTTACAGCATTGTGACGTTACTGTTACAGAGGAAAAAGTGCATCTTTGACATTTCCACCCTGGGGAAAAAAGGTTCTGACTGTCTGCCCTATCTATGCCTATCCCTGTGGAGCAAGCAGATTTCCATGCAACTCTATCATATCTAACACACTAGTACATGGGTATGTGTTTCACGACCTAGGGATTCCTGGTACTGGCAAGAAAATAAATTGCCTCCAGTAATCCAATTATTCAGTTACATCTGTGTTATGTGTACCCGACCACACAATTGAAGTTCACCAGGGCATATCACAGCTGTAATCCCTTTCTGAAATAGTGCATCTTATTGACCATAATTTTCTAAACAGAGGCAGAGCAAATTCCAAACAACCCAGCATATAAAAAGAAGGAAACATCCTCAATGTGAAATCCAGCTGACAGAAGCAAAATGATGTCAAGCAACGGAGGGACTTAACCACGATTTTACAAATGTGGATTGTAATTTTTCTCCTGAAACAAATCCTAAACTACAAATGCATTTCCACAAAGTCATTTCAAAGATAACACAACAAACCTGCAGCCAAATCTGTATTTAATCAACCTCAGTCTAATTTTTACATTGCATCAGCCAAGTTTCAAAGCATTTTTGTTCTCCCTATGCTGTCCCGCACATTTGCCAGCCCCCGTACAACAGGTACAGTAGTTTCAATCCTGTGGCAATCCATTTGATTGAAGCTCCATTCAATCAGAGAAGTGATCTATCACTGCTGTCCAATACTCTGTGCATGTTGCCTGTGCAAACACCACAGCCCATATGGAGCTGTCGTTGGGTTTATTTACTGTATGTGGCTCTCTGTGATGTATTTGAATTGCAATGTTTCTGCTGCATACATCATCTCAACCTAGTAAATCGTATAACATAGGCTGCAATTTAAAACATCATGATTGGTTGCCAAGGGTGACAAATTTTCTGAAGAAACATTACTTGGCAGAATTATTAAACTGCACATAACCTCATTATCACATTGCACAAAATAAAAAAAACTAATTTACATACAACTTTCAGATTTGTTTTGAGACCATGGTCATCAGTTGGTGGAGTCATAGCTTTATACAGCATGGGAACAGGATTTTCAGCCCAACGTGCCCATGCCAACCAAGATGCCCCATCCACACGAGTTTTTGGCCCATATCCCTCTTTAGAGTCATCGAATACACATAAACACCAACTGCTTCTGGGGCTGCTGCCTCATAGTGCCAGAGACCCGGGTTCAACCCTGACCTCGGGTGCTATGTGTGTGTGTGTGTGTGAAGTTTGCAGATGCTGGTTTAAACTGAATAGAGACTCAAAAAGTTCAAGTTCAAGTTCACATTAATTGCCACATGCACCAGTTGTGGTACAGTGGTATTTGATTTACCATGCAGCCATACAAACAAAGGAGCACATTACACAATAGAATATAACATGAAGATCCACCACAGTGGAATCAACATTCTTCACTGTGGTGGAAGGCAATAACTTTGTCAGTCTTCCTCCTTTGTTCGTCCGTGGTCGGGGCCATGAACCCTCCACAGTCGCCGCTACTGAAGGCCCGATGTACAGGCCCTCTCGCCGGGATGCTCCAAACTCCGACAGACGGTACGGACGGACACGCCGCGGCTTGGAGGTCCTGAATCAGCCGCTTCCTACCGGAGACCGGGGCTTCACGATGTTATAGGCCGCAGGCCGGCAGTAACCTGTCCACGCCGCGCCCACGGCTAGAAGCTCCGCAGACCACGGCTTCAGGATGTTATAGGCCGCAGGCCGACAGTCGGAGCTCTTCTCCAGCGATCCCCAGCAAGGGATCCCAGACTCCGCGACAGAAAGTCCACGCCGCGCCTACGGCTAGAAGCTCCGTAGACCTGGGCTTCAGAACGTCATTGTCCACGGGCCAGCGATCGGAGCACTTCTTCTGGCGACCCCCCGCAAGGGCTCGCCTGCCTCCGTGATGTAATTGTTATATGGTTATATATGGAAAAACCACGCTGCGCCCACTGCTGAAGCTCTGGACCCGTCTCCGGGTGAGGCCACAACAATCCAAGCTGTTCAGCCGCGAGGGAGGGCGAGATGCAACTAGGAGAAAAGTCGCATTCCACCGAGGTAAATGACTAAAAAAGTTTCCCCCAATTCCTGCCCCCCCCCCCAACACTAAAACACATTTTTAGACATCCTAAATACAAAAAAAAAGTGGAAAGGACGAACAGCTGCCGGCTCGCGGCACCACCCGTCGAAAAGCTGGAGTAACTCAGCGGGACAGGCAGCATCTTGGGAGAGAAGGAATGGGTGATGTTTTGGGTCGAGACACTTCTTCAGACCAGTTACGGAAAAGGGAAACAAGAGATTTCAACGATGATGGAGAGAGATAAAGAACAATGAATGAAATAAAAAGTAACGATGATAAAGGGAACAGGCCATTGTTAGCCGTTTGTTGGGTGATAACGAGAAGCTGGTGCGACTTGGGTGAGGGAGGGATAGAGAGAGAGGGAATACTGGGGTTACTTGAAGTTAGAGAAATCAATATTCATACCACTGGGCTGTGAGCTGCCCAAATGAAATATGAGATGCAGTACCTCAAATTTGCGTCTAACCTCACTATGACAATGGAGGAGACAGAGGACAGAAAGATCAGTGGGAATGGGAAGGAGATTTAAAGTGTTTAGCAACTGGGGGATTTGTGTAATAGGTGGATGATGCATGAATTTGTGGGCTGAATGGCCCGTTTCCATGCTTTATGACTCTTTGTACGTCTTCCTTATCTGGGGATTGCAAATTTCCAGTATTATATTTGTAAAAGGTGCCAGTACGCATATAGTTTCTTGCTCTTGGTATTTATGGCGGATCGCCATCCTGTAAGATGTTTAAAGAGCCTAACCGACTCATTCCATTCATAAATTTTATTTTTTAAACTTTTGTCATTATGTTTGGAATATTAAAACATTGGATATTTAGTTTGAACTTTTTAGAGGTCCCAGTGTGTCATTCCATCACAAAACAAGCAACACAACATTTTCAATGTTTCAGTCACTCAAATGCCACTGGGAACCAGAGATAAAGATGTTTGTTGGCTTAGTTGAGAATCCAAGAATACACCACATTGAATGAGACCCACTCATTCAGTGACGCAGCAGGTAGTTCTGCTGTCTCACAGTACTAGAGACCCAGAGTCTCTGTGGAGTTTGCAACTTCTTCCTGTAACTGCGTAGGTTTCCTCCGGGTGCTCCAGTTTTCTCCCACATCACATAAACATGCAGATTTGTAGGTTAATTTCCCTCTGTAAATTGTCTCTCGAGTGTAGGGAGTGTATGAGAAAGGGGGATAACATTGAATTGGTGTCAATGGGTGATTGATGGTCCGTGTGGACTCAGTGGGTTGAAGGACCTATTTGTTTCAATACTCCAAACTAAACACAACACAATGTTAATCAAGCATATAGAACAGTACAGCACAGGAATAAGCCCAACTGCTCACAGTGTACGTGCCAAACATGATGCAATGTTAATCTAACCTCCTCTGTCTGCATGTGATCCAGATTCCCCCACGCCATGTATATCCATGCACCTATCTGAATGCCTCTATCATATCTGCCTCCACCACCAACCCTGGCAGCATCAAAATACCAACGGTATGCACCAATATCCGCCTTGCCTCTCCTGAACAAACCCTTTGCCATAATCAGCAGATGAAACAATAACGTCCTTGCAAGGAACCTCTGGAAGTGATAGAACATACACCACTCCAAATGAAATTACTGGCTAACCACAACAAGATTCCAACCACATATCCAACTTCAGTGAGCAGGGAGTTGTATTGTCTGCCTGGTGCGTGTTTGAAAGGGCACTGCAGCCAAATAAAGATCTAGCTCATTAAAAGGATTGGGAGCAGAATCCTGACAATGTTAAGTGACTTGAGTGGCCCAATGGCACAGTGGTAGAGTTGCTGCCTTACAGAGTCAGGGAGGTATCGGTGATCAAGCTGTCTCGGTGAAATAAGTCCCAAATAGTAATAAATATTCTTTCTAGACTTGTTGGAGACTCATCTTAATGAACGAGCGATCTCCGTCTTGGCTTTCAGCGTGCCAATGGAACATAACTCTGAGAACATTCACATCCTGGTTTTGCCTCCGAAGGTCTACAACTGGATTCCAAAGGACTAACACCAACATAAATTGGTAACCTGCAACTGACGAGATTCCCAAGAAGGAATTCCCAATTGGTGAGTGTGTTTCATTTGTTAAATTGAGTTACGACTCGGGATTGATGTAGATGAACACAAGGAGCGCCTGTTCTCCTAATTAGCTACAACTGTGGATCGCAACTTCAAATTCTAATCCTAAAATTCAAATGTACATTCAATTTGTAACCCAAAAGTGCAATATGTAGATTTCCAGTCAACAAATGCGAGTTGGTCTTGGCATCATGTTCACCACAGACATTGTGGGCCCACAGGCCTGTTCTGCTTAATTACTGTTCTATGGTCTATGTTCAATGTGAACAACCTGTCCCACTGACAAAGAAAAATCAACACAATATAATGTTCTCAGAATTCCATACTCGCTTCTATTTTGTTCGTTTGTTTTCCTTTTTCTGCAATAAAGTCTGTTTTTCCTACATGGTGTAAACCGTTTCGTATGTTGCAGAAGAACAAAAAAAAGATTTTGCCAATTTAATTGCTTCCACATGCATCCTGTATATTAGGCAATTCTCTTTCCGTTTCCATCCTCAAATATTTTGGATTCAAGAGGAGTTTTTTGTTAATCAAGTGTGTTTTAATGTCATTTATTCCAACCCTGGCATTCTCATTTTTCTTTGCTTTGTGCATGTTGTACATTAGTCCTATCTGTGCATAGAGTGTTGAGCTGGGATTGATAGGTTGGGCTGGAGAGAGGCACCTAGATTCAACGCAACCGCGTGGGAAGGGATATCCAGTTTGATTTTCAATTACAAACCCACTTTTTTCCTTTTAACGTTGATGCAATGAAATTAATCAGTGAAACACACATATTCAGGAAACTTATTGAAAGAAGGTACCCAAAAATGCTGGAGAAACTCAGCGGGTGCAGCAGCATCTATGGAGCGAAGGAAATAGGCAACGTTTCGGGCCGAAACGTTGCCTATTTCCTTCGCTCCATAGATGCTGCTGCGCCCGCTGAGTTTCTCCAGCATTTTTGTGTACCTTCCATTTTCCAGCATCTGCAGTTCCTTCTTAAGCAAGTTATCGAAAGACTTCTGTTCCCAAATATTTTTATGAGCTGCATCTTTCCTTGACTGCAAATGTCCACCTAAACAGAAACACCACTTCCTGCTATTTACATATTCCACTAGTTGCATATCTGTGAATCTCACTGTCTCTTGCTTAAAAATTATTGCTTCACACCAGACGAGATTTACAAGGATATTGCCTGGACTCGAGGGTCTGAGCTATCGGGAGAGGTTGGGCAATCTAGGACTTTATTCCTTGGAGCGCAGGAAGATGATCTTGTAGAGCTGTATAAAATAATAAGGGAATTGATCGGGTGAATGCACAGTCTTTTACCCAGGGTAGGGGTATCAACAAGCAGCGGACACAGATTTAGGGTGAGAATGGAAAGATTTATTAGGAACCTGAGAGGTAACTTTTCGCTCAGTCGGTGGTGGATATATGGAACAAGCTACCAGAGAAAGTAGTTACATTCCTTAAGCCTCTGTCCCACTTAGGAGACCTAAACAGCAACCTCTGGTGACCTTGCCCGCCACGAGCTAACAATGAATGACCCGGGGAGGAAAGAACTGCACATGCTGCTTTTTATGGTTGGAGGGGGTGACTGATGGTAGGGGAAAGAAGAGGGAGGGAGGAATTGGTGGAGGGGAGGAGGAGATCCTGGGGAGGTGAGGAGGGAGGGTGGGGGGGATTGAGGGAGAGGAAGGGTTTGGGAGGGAAAAGGGGAAAGTGGGGGAGGTGAGGAGAGTGGGTGGAGAGTGGAAGCAGTAGGAGCGGGGAATAGAGGGAGAGGAGGGCAGTGGGGGAGGTCAGGAGGGATAGTGGGGGGGGGGGGGGGGTTGGGGGGGGAGTCGGGGAGGGATAGGAGGGGGTAGGGGGTCAGAGGAGTTGTGGAGTGACTGAGGGTAGGGGAAAGGGGAGGGAGGGAGGGATTGGGGGTGGGGAGGAGGAGAGGGAAAAAAAGAGGGAGGGTGAAGAGGAGGGGGAGGGAGTGCTGGGAATGAGGGGAAATGAGCCGCACCTGCACAGTTGGGGGCTCTTGGTGAGTGGTGGAATATTGCGTTGGGGGAATGGGTGAGTGGTGGAATATTGCATTGGGGAATGGGTTGCATTGGTGGGACCAGGCCTCCCTTGTGACAGGTACCCAACAGGTTCCGCTTAGTCTAGTGTGCTATAAATGCTAATGTTGCTGAACGCACTAACACAATAGTTAAAATACCAAAAGATAAGGATTGACATCAAACCATTTAAAAATACAATTGGATATTTATCTTGGGTTTGCCATCAAAAGCTGCTCATCACTACTTTTCACCAAGATTTTTTAATCCTATTTGGTGCAAGTATATTTGCAGAGATTGAGTTAACTTCCTGCACAACGGATAATGACTGTTTATCAAAAGCACCGCAAACAGACCAACCAGTGGCAAATAAAATGTATTATTACTAATGAGAAATCGTTCTCAGAATGCATGTTCCAAGATCGAAGTGGAAAATAAAAGTTGGTGGACAAGGCTCAATTATTCAGACTAAACAGTTCACAAAACACCACCGCTTATTAAATGGCGTGACCCAATTTATGAAATGACATTTTTTAAACAGTCATACAGCATTGAAACAGGCCCTTCAGCCCAACTTGACCACACAAACCAATCTTGTCCCATCTATAGTTCCACATGCCTGCATTTGGTCCATATCCCTCTAAACTCTTCCTATCCTTGTACCTGTCTAAATGTTTCTTAACCGTGGCAATAGTACCTGCCTCATCTACCTCCTCCGGCAGCTCGTTCCATACACCTACCACATTTTGCATGAAAAGGTTACTGCTCAGTTTCTTTCCCCGCTCACCTGAAACTCTGGTTCCCCATTCACCTACTCTGGGCATGAGACTCTGTGCATCTACCCGATCTATTCCCCTCATAGAAACATAGAAAATTGGTGCAGGAATAGGCCATTCGGCTCTTCGAGCCTGCACCACCATTCAATATGATCATGGCTGATCATCCAACTCAGTATCCTGTTCCTGCCTTCTCTCCATACCCCCTGATCCCTTTAGCCACAAGGGCCACATCTAACTCCCTCTTAAATATAGCCAATGAACTGGCCTCAACTACCTTCTGCGGGGGCAGAGAATTCCAGAGATTCACCACTCTGTGTGAAAAAGGTTTTCCTCATCTCGGTCCTAAAAGATTTCCCCCTTATCCTTAAACTGTGACCACTTGTTCTGGACTTCCCCAACATGGGGAACAATCTTCCTGCATCAAGCCTGTCCAACCTCTTAAGAATTTTGTAAGTTTCTATAAGATCCCCCCTCAATCTTCTAAATTCTAGCGAGTACAAGCCGAGTCTATCCAGTCTTTCTTCATATGAAAGTCCTGACATCCCAGGAATCAGTCTCGTGAACCTTCTCTGTACTCCCTCTATGGCAAGAATGTCTTTCCTCAGATTAGGAGACCAAAACTGTACGCAATACTCCAGGTGTGGTCTCACCAAGAACCTGTACAACTGCAGTAGAACCTCCCTGCTCCTGTACTCAAATCCTTTTGCTATGAATGCTAATGATTTTGTACACCTCTATAAGACCATCCCCTCATCCTCCAGCGCTTCAAGGAATAGATTCATAGCCTGTTCAACCTCTCTCTATAGCTTACACCCTCGAGGGTGTCCTGCTAACATCCTTGTAAATCTTCTCTGTACCCTTTCCAGCTTGACAACATATTTCCTATAACATGGTGCCCAAAACTGAACACAACACTCTAAATGCAGCCTCACCAGCATCTTATACAACTGTAACATGACCTCCCAACTTCTATACTCAATGCTCTGACTGAAGAACATCAATATGCCAAAAACCCTTTTGACCGCCCTATCCACCTGAGATACGACATTCAAGGAACCATGCACCTGTACTCCTAGATCCCTCTGCTGTACAACACTCCCCAGAGCCTACCCTTCACTGTGTAGGTTCTGCCCATGTTAGTGCTTCCAAAATGCAACACCTCACATTTCTCTGCATCTTTAAGAGACTGTAGTGCAAAATTAATTGAAAAGAACTGTAGGACCATGAAGAAAAGGCAAGGGAATTTGATTATTAACTGGACTGCTTTTGGGCCTAGTAGTTTGTCAGAGTGGCTCTGGTGACTTTGTATTAGCTTTAGTTTTAGATATGCAGCATGAAATCAGGCCCTTCGGCCCACTGAGTCCATGCTGACCATCGATCACCCATACACACTAGTTCCGTGCTATCCCACACACGGGGACATTTTTGAGGCCAACAAACCTACAAATCTCACACATCAATGGGATGTGGGAGGAAATCCATGTGGTCACAGGAAGAATGGTCACGGTCGAACACTGGATCTCTGGTGCTGTTATGCAGTGAATGGTGCTGTTGTGCCCATTCTTTCACTCCAAATATTCCTTCAACATCTGAGTGTGGACCCACAACTCCTGACTCACCCAAACCAGTGGGTAGTGTTGAACACTGGAGGGAGGGGATATGGAACGAGCTGCCAGAGAGAGTAGTTGTTGCAGCTAGTATTACTCTGGCCTTGAGCTATAGGGAGATGTGGGGCAGGCTAGGACTATATTCCTTGGAGCGCAGGAAGATGACAAGTGATCCAATAGAGGTGTATAAAACCATGAGGGGAATAGATAGGATACATCCATTGTCTTTTTCCCAGGGTAGGGGAATCAGCAACTAGAGAATCCAGGTTTATGGTGAGAGGGGAAAGATATATTGCAACCTGAGGAGCAACCTTTTCAGTTAGAGGCTGGTGGGCATATTGAACGAACTTCCAGAGGAGGTAGTTGAGGAAGGTTCAATAATAACATTGAAAAAATATTTGGACAGGTTCACGGGTAGGACAGGTTTATAGGGATAAGGACCAAGCATGGAAAATGGGACTGGCATGGATGGGGCATCTAGGTCGGCAGAGCAGGGCCAAAGGGCCTGGTCCTCTGCCATATGGCTCCATGGCTTATGTTCCAAACAGCTGCATAGCCCAGAGTTCCACACGGTGACAGGAAAAGAACAGTTTTTGTTTTAATATCTTCTGTGTCAAGAGAAATGTTCCTTTGTATAAAACTATGTGAACATGTGGTAATCTGCATTGTGAAATACCATCAGGTATAACGAATCATCTGATTGCTACTAGATTAATACCAGCTTGTGTCGCAGAAATATACTGTACCTATCAATTACTAAATATTCTGAGATATGAAGCAGTTAAATCATTCCTTCTGATGTCTTTATGACTGGCAAAACATTCTGGTTCAGTCGGTATTGGTTATTTCAAATAGCTTTCAACATATTAAAATCCATCTCTAAAGTGCAGATTTGAAACAGGCTTATCACAATCTATTATGACAGCATAGGTCATTTTTTAATTCATAAAATCATTAAAAATTGTGGCAAGCGTTTCTTTTAAGACTGCCCGTACAATTTTCACCTATATTTATAATCTCACAGTACATCTGGCCTTATATTTTGTAACTAAGAACTAGTTTGGTCGAGCAACTTTTCAAAATTCTATTAATGCATAAAAGATGGGAACTACATAACGGCAGTCATAAAAAATCAAAATTACTGCCTGGAAATAAAAACACACTTTCACAGTTCAATCATTGTGAGATTTTAAAAAAAAACATAAATGTCAAAATACTCAACAGGTCAGGCAGCATCTGTGAAAAAGGAAACGCAAATCGGATTTCAGGTTGATGACTTTTCATCGGAACGGCAACAATGTGCTGGAGAAAAGAGGGGTTCAAGGTAAAACTAGGAATATTCCACATGCTTTACAAAAGACTACAGAGCCTGGTCCCATTATGTTCCCTTTGGGGAAGTGGGCAGTGTTAGAGCTGCCCGAGGATGTATGTGCTGGAAGGAACTGCAGATCTTGGTTTAAACTAAAGATAGACACAAAAGGCTGGAGTAACTCAGCTGGACATACAGCATCTCTGGAGAGAAGGAATGGGTGACGTTTCAGGTGGAGACCCTTCTCCTTCTCTCCAGAGATGCTGCCTGTCTCGCTGAGTTACTCCAGCTTTTTTTGTCTATTGCCAGAGGAGATAGTTCAGGCAGTTACCAGAACAATATTTGAAAGATATATTTGAACGGGTACATGGAAAGGAAAGGTTTAGAGGGAAGACAAAAATGCTGGAGAAACTCAGTGCGTGCAGCAGCATCTAAGGAGCGAAGGAAATAGGCAACATTTTGGGCCGAAACCCTTCTTCAGACTGATGTAGGGTGGGGGGGGGGGGGGGGGGGGGGGGGGTGGGGGGGGGGGGGGGGGGGGGGGGGGGGGGGGGGGGGGGGGGGGGGGGGGGGGGGGGGGGGGGGGGGGGGGGGGGGGGGGGGGGGAGGGGGGGGGGGAGGGGGGGGGTGGGGGGGGGGGGGGGGGGGGGGGGTAATGGGGAGAGTAAAGGAAAAAGGGAAAAGGAAGAGGAGGAGCCCGAGGGCTGAGGGAGAGCTGCAAAGGGGAGGAGACAACAAGGGCTACCGGAAATTGGAGAAGTCAATGTTTATGCCACTAGGGTGCAGACTGCCCAAGCGGAATATGAGGTGCTGTTCCTCCAATTTCTGGTGGTGCTCACTTTGGCCATGGAGGAGGCCCAGGACAGAGAGGTCGGATTCAGAATGGGAGGGGGAGTTGAAGTGCTTAGCCACCGGGAGATCAGGTTGGTTAATGCGGACCGAGTGGAGGTGTTCGGCAAAATGATCGCCAAGCCTACGCTGACGTCTAGAGCAGCGGATGCAATAGATGAGGTTGGAGGAAATGCAGGTTTTGAACCTCTGTCGCACCTGGAACAACTGCTTGGGTCCTTGAATGGAGTCGAGGGGGGAGGTAAAGCGAAAGGTGGAGCACTTCGTGCAGTTGCAAGGGAAAGTGCCCAGGGAGAGAGCAGTGTTACGGGGTATGGAAGAGACCCTGGTGCGAGCCTCATCTATAGTAGGGGAGGGGAACCCCCGTTCCCTGAAGATATGGGGCAAACACAAATGAGTGGGACATGTGTAGATGCAGCATCTTGGTCAGCATGGGCAAGTTGGGCTGAAGAGACTGTTTTCATGTTGTGAGCCTCTATAACTCCAGAAGAGAAAATTCCAAACCTCCACAGATGCAGCGAAGAAAGTGTTTTATCAGAATGCATCACAGTCTGATTTGGGAACAGCTTCAATCAGGATTACAAGAAATTACACTGAATTGTGAATGTAGCCCAGACCATCACACAAACCAAACTCCCTTCCATTGACCCCCTCCACACGATGCCTTGGCAAGGCCACCAGCATAATCGAGGACCAGTCTCACCCCAGTCATTCCTTCTGTTTCCCTCTCCCATCAGGCAAGCGGTACACAAGTTTGAAACTGCACACCTCCAGATTGAGGAACACTTTTTTTCCCAAGCTGTTATCAGGCAACTGAACAGTCCTCTCATCGGAGATCTTAGAACCCCTTAAGAATTTTGTAAGTTTCTATAAGATCCCCTCTCAATCTTCTCTCTAGAATTTAGAAGATTGAGAGGGGATCGTATAGAAACTTACAAAATTCTTAAGGGGTTGGACAGGCTAGATGCAGGAAGATTGTTCCCGATGTTAGGGAAGTCCAGGACAAGGGGTCACAGCTTAAGGATAAAGGGGAAATCCGTTAAAACCGAGATGAGAAGAACTTTTTTTTCACGCAGAGAGTGGTGAATCTCTGGAACTCTCTGCCACAGAGGGTAGTTGAGGCCAGTTCATTGGCTATATTTAAGAGGGAGTTAGATGTGGCCCTTGTGGCTAAGGGGATATGGTGAGAAGGCTGGTACGGGATACTGAGTTGGATGACAGCTATGATCATATTGAATGGCGGTGCAGGCTCGAAGGGCCGAATGGCCTACTCCTGCACCTAATTCCTATGTTTCTATGTTTCTATGTAACTATCTTTAATCGGATTTTATCTTACACTAAATGTTGTACCCTTCATCTGTGCACTGTGGACGGTTTAATTGTCTTGTCTGGATCGTACGTAAACAAAAAGCTGTTCACTGTACCTCGGTAAACTAAATGAATGATAAAGAGTTGAGCCCACAAATAAAAGGCAGTGATGGCGAATGCGGACAGCTTGGATTTCTGTTCAAAAAGGTATCAAAGGATCTTCAGGTTCTCCATGTGTGGTGTAGATGGATTAGATGACCATAGTGAGATGAGTCAGGCAGATTCAAAAACTGGTAAATGCTATAGGGCATCAGAGTTGTGGATAAAGGTGGGGTGAGACTGAATGAGAGGGGAGAGTAGAGTCAAGGAGGGAACTATTATAGTCATGGAGTCATAGAGTGATACAGTGTGGAAACAGGCCCTTCGGCCCAACTTGCCCACACCTGCCAACAATAGCCTGGCTTGGTCCATATCCCTCCAAACCTGTCCAATCCATGTACCTGTCTAACTGTTTCTTAAATGATGGAATAGTCCCAGCCTCAACTACCTCCTCTGGCAGCTTATTCCATACACCCACCACTCTTTGTGTGAAAAAGTTACCCCTCAGATCCCTATTAAATCTTTTCCCTTCACCTTAAACCTATGTTCCCTGGTCCTCATTCCCCCTACTCTGAGTAAAAGCCTCTGTGCATCTACCCGATCTATTCATCTCATGATTTTGTATATCTCTCTATAAGATCACCCCTTATCCCCCTGTGCTCCATGGAATAGAGACCCAGCCTACTCAACCTCTCCCTATAGCTCACACCCTCTAGTCCTGGCAACATCCTCGTAAATCTTTACATAATCATAATCATACTTTATTAGCCAAGTATGTTTTGTTGGCTTGAAGGGCCGAATGGCCTCCTCCTGCACCTGTTTTCTATGTAACATACGAGGAATTTGATCTGCCATTCAGTCATACCAATAAAAAGCTACAAAACACTCGAAATACATTTTCTGAACCCTTTCAAGCTTGACAATATCTTTCCTATAACATGGTGCCCAGAACTGAACACAATATTCCAAATGCGGTCTCACCAACATCTTATACAACTCCAACATGCCCTTCCAACTTCTATACTCAATACTCAATGACTGATGAAGGCCAAAGTGCCAAAAGCCTTTATGACCACCTTATCTACCTGTGGCTCGACCTTCAAGGAACCATGCACCTGTACTCCTAGATCCCTCTGCTCTACAACACTACCCAGAGGCCTACCATTCACTGTGTAGGTCCTGCCCTGTTTGACGTCCCAAACTTCTCCGTATTAAATTCCATCAACCATTCCTCCGCCCACCTGGCCAATCGATCCAGATCCTGCTGCAACCGTTCACAACCATCTTCACTATCTGCAAAATTCATTAACTTTTGTATCTTATCTTCCTGGAAGACACAAAAGCTGAATCAATGCTGCAGACATGTCTATAGATCTGAAGGAGCGGATCAAGGTGAGGTGTCCGAGCTCAGAGGACAATGAGAATGGAAGGTGGGAAGGAAACATCTCCAGGTGATGCAAGGTCACTGACTGTCTGGGAGATGACAATCTGACGTGGAGGGAGACCCTGGAGACAATACTCTGCACCATTCAGAAGATAACAGCGAAGGAGCTATTCCTGAGTCAGGTGGTGCGCACAGTCAAGCTTCTGTGTCTTCTGCCGGACGGGAGCTGGGAGAAGGAAAGACCATAAGCCTTTCATTATGTTGGCTGCTTTTCTGAGGCAGCGAGAAGTGTGGATGGTGTCAATGGTGGGGAGTCTGTTCTGTGTGATACACTGGGCTACATGCACAACTATTGGCTATTTCTTGCAGTCTTGGGTCCATCCATAAACTAAGATTCACTTGTACCCCATTGTACACATCGACCTGTCTCTAGAACTGATGCACAACAATGGTGAGAACTGTATTCTGCACTCAGTTTCTTCCCAGTTGCTCTACCTGTGGTACCCACATTCAACTTGATTGTATTTATGTTTGGTATATTTGATCTGATAGCATGAAACACATGAGAATAATTAACCTAAGTGATTGGATCATGTGCGAGACAATGACCAGAAGTAACAGGATCACAGTTGAGGTGGAGAAATGAGGCAGTGACAAAGATCTGTTGTTCAGTCTCTGGAAGAGCGGAACTCGCTATCAAAACATGGAGGGGACGGGGGACACAATTTTTTGGTGGCCACGCGCGCATGCGCCCACTCACGTACACGTGCGAGGCTTCGGAGGCTCAATCCAGCGCTAAAAGCGGAGATTTTAAAATTGGGATTACAGAAACTTGGGGGAGATGTCCCCCACCTCTCAAAACATGGGGGGGTCATGTCCCCTCTGGTTTTCCGGCCCTGAGTCTCTGCACAATAGGTTGCCAAGTAGCAGCAGCATCACCCTTGGCCTCAGGATCTATGACATTGCTGGTATTATGGCCCTGTCCCACGGTATGTGTTCATTCCAAGAGCTCTCCCGTGTTTGCCCTGACTCGAACTCGGAGATTTACGATAATGGCCACTCGTTGATACTCGGGGCTCTCGTGGACAGTTTTCAACATGTTGAAAAATCTTCACGAGTCTTCCCGTGCTTACCTGCCACTAGCGAGTCTTCCCGAGTACCTGACGTTAGTGTTATGAGCCACTAAGAGATGTCCCTGAGCTACGACGTACCCGCTACGTTCATTCTCCGTGCTTACGAGTTTGATTTTTTTTTAAACTCGGGAGAGCTCTTGGAATGAACTCGTACCGTGGGACAGGGCTGTTAGTCTTCAGTGAGCGGAGTATTGAAAGTTCAGAGGCGGATAGATTAGAGAAAGTAAGGCAGTTAATGTAGAAATGTAGAAGAGGCTGGGGGGGAAGAAAACAAGTGGATTGAGAATGATGAAGTCCAAGGAAAAGGGTCCACACACAGTCTGACCAACGAAATGGAGATCTCCCTGTAACATGTTACTCCTGCCACAGCAGTCCCAGGTGAAGACTCATACAAGGCTGCCAACATACAAAAGGAGTTGAAGTGTACACCAAATACATGTGTGATCTTCTGGTACAGCTGCCAAAAACTGAATGAACATTGGGGGATCCAGCTCCCATTTCACACCAGGTTTGGAACAAGAGTGGAGCCCATGCTGCCCAGCAGGAAAATGGTAAACTGGTTCAACTTTAACATAGATGGACCCAACATCACAGGAACACTTGGCTGGCCATTGTTTCAGCTTCTGTTAGACCAAGAGAACAAGCCATGTAGCATCTGAGCGCTGCAGTCAATGTGGAGGTTGCTGCTGCTGCCATGGCTTCTGGCACCAGTTGAACAGGGCTTTCGGCAAGAGACCACCACCCAGAATCTGCCCTGCAACAGCACACAAGGAGACGTTGATATCCAACTGAAGAGAGTGGCATTTGTTTCAATGTGCTGCCCTGAGTGTAAGAACATTACAGTCATAGTATCATCATACTGCAGGGAAACAGACCCATCCATGCTGACCAAGATGCCCCAGCCAAGCTAATCCTAGATAACTACGTTTCACCCATATCCCTCTCAACACTTCCTATCCATGTAGCAATGTTACAATACCTACCTTCAGCGGCGCTGCATTTCTGCCACTGGCCGTATGCGCAACTTTGGCGCCTATGGGGGGGTTAAAATGCCGTTTTTCCTGCCTGCTCGAGATATATTTTCAAATTCACTGCAACCGCAACGTTCCAATCGATCACATTCCACAAAAACCCACTCACAAGATGATTTAAATGCCCATTAATTTACGGGAATTAAACATTAAATTCCTTCCGTTTGGCCTATAAATTCATGACAATGAGATTTAAAAATCATGTTATATTGTGAATTCTTGTGTGAATGTTATTTGGACACCTAGGCTATTTAAAAATATTAACCTTTTCTTAAGAAATGGATAGATGTTTAGATCTAGTAATTGAATTTTGTAATTAGCTACAATTAGGTAACTAACTAATTATATGCTTTAAATTCAGGTCATCCAAATAAGATTGTAACATTGCTAATCCATGTACCTGTCCAAGTGTCTTTAAATGTTGTCATTGTACCTGCCTGAACAACTACCTCTGGCAGCTTGATCCATATACCCATCACCCTGTGTGCCCCTCAGGTTCCTATTAAACCTTGCTCACTCTAACCTTAGACCTATGTCCTCTGGTTCTTGATTCCCCTACTCTGGGTAGAAGACTGTGCATTCACCCTATCTATTCCCCTCATGATTTTATATCCCTCTATTAGATCACCCCTTAGCCTCTCACAGTGGAATGAATTATGTCCTAGCCTGCCCCCCCCCCCCCCCCCCCCCCCCCCCCCCCCCAACAGCTCAGATCAGAGTCCTCGCAACATTCCCACCAACAACTCAGAGAAAGGTTCTCCGAGCTCCTTCAAACTTGATGGCAGAAGAGTTTCAACCAGAAACGTCACCTATCCATGTTCTGCCGAGATGCTGCCTAACCCGCTGCGTGACTCCAGCACCTTGTGTATTAAACAGCATCTGAAGTTCCTTGTTTCTACATAATCAATTCCCTGACTGGATGAAGGCCTTCTTCACAAAGGTCTTCTTCACTAACACCGTAACTACATGCGATGCCACATTCAGGGAACTATGTATTTGTACACCTGGATCCCTCTGGTCTAGTTGTCCCATCACTGAAATGTCACCATTGTCCTTGCTTGTTAGTCAGTTAATACAAATGACAGCCACTTAGGACCAGAGCGTGCAGTCCAAAGCAGAACCTAACCAGCTGGGTGTTATGCTGCAGGCTGTCTACTGTCTCCTAGTGTCCGGGTGACCAGACATCCTCAGCTCTGCCACGGCCAAGGGGTGGCCGTGGTGTGGGCCGACAAGAATAGGCCGAGACATGTGGCAGACAGATTGCAAGGCATGGGATAAATAGTGGGTATGTCCATTGTTCACTGGTGTTTGATTTATTTAATAGATGCAAGTACATAACTGCTGTGGAAAGTGTGCTTCAGTGTTTTTGATTAAGGGACACTAATGAGAAGAGACAGGGGGAGAGTAAAGTGGGTCTTGAGTGAATGTGCTTTCCAATTGCAGAATCACACGTTTGATCCCTAATTTCACGGCAATGGGGGTTCTGACATGACTTTCAACCTTCCTGTTTCTCCTCCGCTCCCTCTTCCTATTCCTCAGATGTTGGCAACCCGCATTAATGTCAGGTTATAGAAATTAACGCAGTTACACATCTGTCCGATTCTTGGGTCATGAAATCATTCAGCACAGAAACAGGCCCTTCAGCTCAACTTGTCCAAGCCAACCAAGAATCACCATCTAGGCAAGCCCCATTTGCCTGCATTTGGTCCAAATCTACAACTTTCCAATGCTGTTATTGTACCCGCCTCAACTGGCGCCTCATTCCATATACCCAACAAGCTCTGAGTGAAAAAGGTTGCCCTTCAGGTTCCTATTAAATCTTTCCCCTCTCATCTAAAATCCCTGTAGAACTGCATGGAATATCCATCCATCTGATTCATCTGCACCCCTTTGTGGACATGGAATTTTGTCTGTGGAATTGCACTACAGCAGTGGTTCCCAACCTTTTTTAGCTCATGGCCCCCTTGGGATCTTTTAATTTTTCTGTCCCCCCCCCCCCCCCCCCGACATTATTAGTGGAAAAAAAGTACTTCAATATTATAATACCTTCCATAAAAATATCAGTGTCTATTAATTGCACATATATCCTCTTTTATTCAATTCCACCAACATCAAAAATATTTCAACTACATAGATTTAAATTTATTAGAACTGAAATTTAAGAGGCAACAGGGTGGTAGCTCTGTGCCCCCCTTAATTGAGCTGGTGGCCCCCTAAATCCCAAATTTTCTGTGGCCCCCCTGGAATTTGCCATGGCCCCAGGTTGGGAATCACTGCTCTACAGTACAGAGAACTAGACTATTCACTCTGTATATTTCCCTTTACTCTACCTATTGCACGAGTTTGACCCAGATCTAACAGCAGTGTATCTTCAGCTCCAATACACCAATCATGTGCTCAGCAATGATCGGAGCTTGGATGTAGTAGTGCGAAAGCTACAATACTAGGTTAAAAAACGCCCAAATCAAGAGTTTTAATCTAGAGACACCAGATGCTGGAAACTTGAACAAAACACAAAGTGCAGGAGGAACTCAGCAGGTTCGGCAGCATCTGTGGAGGGAATGGACAGACGACGTTTCGGGTCAGGACCCAAAAAGTGGTTTAGGTTCGGCAAATTCCGGTTTCTGCATCTTCCCAGTTAAATATGAAAATCCAGGGGTTACTGACAACATTATCCTGGCAAAAGCATTAATGGTTTCAAGGATAACAGATTGAAGCTGCTCTCCACTCCCAGACTAAAGCTGCCTTAAAATGTTTGGGCATTCCTACATAAGGTTTTTTTAATGACCGTGTTAGTGCTAAACACCTTCAGAAGGCCCTGAAAATAATTTTACAAATGTGGAGTGTGTCATTTGTTTGGAGTTTGCATTAAGTGCAAATATTTTTTTTAACAGCATCTCTTCCCTTTTAATATCATGTATATTTCTCAATTGTGCTTTGTGCTTGCTGATTTTGACTGCTTAAGGTATTCGTAAGAAATGATTAATTATGGAGAATCGATGTTTTTAACCATGATCGCGTGCTTCAAATATCTTGGTGTATACACGATGCATTTACAGGCACTGAATTCAATGAAACTGGTGCTCAGATACTGGTCAAAACAAACACAAGCAAATATTCTTCATCGTATGGCAAAATGTGCTCCAATGTGACGGAACTGATTCATTTTATGTTTAAGATAGGTCAGGTAACTATCTTTTTTGCTGAAAAAGCAACCTACTCGAATTTCAAAATCTGGGAAAAAAATTCCAAAAATGTATCATGTCAATATCAATACATATTGTAAAACAGCATCATATGACAGACACCATCAAGCTACATTTTATAGCACCTTAAAGGTACTAATCATTTACCCAGCCCATCACAGATACTGTCCTCCCCACCATTGAAGGGATCTACAGGAGTACCCTGGGGAAGGTACTTACAGACATCACCCCAATATCCCAGGGGTTCCGTGGGAAGGAGCTACGGCACGTCTTTCCCTCCGGTGCCAGCTGACGATATTGCTAGACCGGGAGGAGGAAGTTGTTGGGCGCTTCTGTGTCCAGCAGGATGGGCGCGACTTTACCATCTTCTGGACATCGGAGCGCCCAAGGTGCCATGCCTGTAAGGAAGTGGGGCACATTCGGGGGAATTGTCTCAATTCCCAGGCAGGGGCGCCGCATCCGGTGCCATGAACCCCCTTTAATATTTGAATAAATATTTTAGATCAAATAAAAAAATGTAAAAAGCTGGTTACCACGCTCACAGAACTGGGTCTCTGCGCATCCCTCTGCAGTTGGATCCTCGACTTTTAGGAGTGCCAAACAATGAATGGAACGATCCCACAGAGCAAAATCAGATGTGAACCTGGACCTGGTTAACCTGCCCAACATCTCCTGCAATCCTATATTGGGTTCACCCGCTCAGCGTCTGATGTCAAGGCAGACCCGAGCCACATTGCCTGTGGCGAAACAGGCACTAGTTTCGCAAGTGGTCCCACCATCAGAAGTCCAGTCCAGACTACAAAGCAAGCGCGACATTCAGAAAGGGTGGTATGACAAAACGAGCAGACTGCTTCCACCGCTAGCCGAGGGGCAAGTGGTGTGTCTGCAAACCGACAAACGTCACGACTACATCGGCGTCATTTCTGGAACTGCCTCCGGGCCACGTTCATACTTGGTCAATGCCGATGGCGGCACCTACAGACGCAATAGGCAACATGTGAATGAGCCGGCACCAGTGGCATTGGCCCGACTGCACCAGCACCACAACCTGTTTCTGATACTGTTACTTTGCCGATGGCTATGCCACCTCCACCTGTGCCAAAGTCTCCTGTTTCATCTCCGGGAATGTTGTTTCAAACCCCGACACCTATTTCACCACCGATCATGTCGGGAGGAGATGGACTGTACCGTACACATGCTGGTCATGTTTGTAAGCCCACCGCAAAGTACCCGGGCTATGTCTGAACTTCCTCCAGTTTGTTGCCACATACTATATAGTGTGCTTTGTATAATCAGCAGCATACATTTGTATTTAATTCTAAGTAGTACTCAGTAGTTTTGCATTTGCTTTTAATTCTTTAAGAGGGAGGATGTAGGCTTATTAGAGCGCTCTCTCTCTCTTTCTCTCTCTCTCTCTCTCTCTCTCTGGCAGACTACTAGTATGCTTACTGAGATGAAAGCACCTTGTGATTCCTCTGCAGAGTTGCTAATAAAAGACTATGGATTCTAATCGTTATGTGTGAGTCTGATCATTTCCAATATCATCCACAGACTACAGCAGAAATACTTCTTCCTCAAAAACAATCAGTACAGGAGCACCTCAAGGCTGCGTGCTCAGCCCCCTGCTCTACTCACTCTATACTCATGACTGTGTAGCCGGACACAGTGCGAACTCCATCTTCAAATTCGCTGACGACATCACTGTTGTGGGACGAATTACAGATGGTGAATTGTCAGAGTCTAGAAGTGAGATTGACCAAATGGTGCCAGCACAATAACCTGGCTCTCACTATCAGTAAAACCAATGAACTGATTGTGGACTTTGGAAGAGGAAAGATGAGGACCCACAATCCTATTTATATCAACGAGACGATAGTGGAGAGAGTCAAAAACTTCACATTCCTGGGCGTGCATATTTCTAAAAATATTTCCTGGACCCAGCACACTGATGCAATTATAAATAAAGCACATCAGCGCCTCTACTTCCTGAGAAGATCAAGGAGATTCAGTATGTCAAAGAGGATTCTCTTGAACTTACAGGTGTACAGTAGATAGAGACCATATTGACAGGTTGCATCGTGGCCTGGTTCAGCAACTTGAACGTCCAGGAGTGGAAATGACGGCAAAAAGCTCTGACCACTGCCCAGTCCATCACCGGCTCTGACCTCCCCACCGTCAAAGGGATTTATCAGAGTCGCTGCCTATAAATGGCAGCCAGCATCATCAGAGACCCACACCATCCTTGCCACACACTCTTTTCACCACTGCCATCGGGAAGAAGGTACAGGGGCCTGAAAACTGCAATGTCCAGGTTCAGGAACAGCTACTTCCCTACAGCCATCAGGCTATTAAACTCGACAACCTCAAATAAGCTCTGAACTACAATAGACTATTATTATTATTATTATTATTGTACTAATATTGTTTGTTTTTTCAGAGTGAGTGTGTGCATATGTACATGCGTTTGTGTGTGTTGTGTGTGTGTGTGTGTGTGTGTGTGTGTGTGTGTGTGTGTGTGTGTGTGTGTGTGCGCGCGTGTGTGTATGTGTGTACTTGCGAGTATGTGTATACACACACACTCTCTCTCCTTTATCATATTGTTTACAGTGTACTACATTTACATATTATGTTGTGCTGCAGGAAGTAAGAATGTCATTGTTCTATCTGGGACACATGACAATAAAACACTCTTGACTCTATGTCATTTGGTGCCGTGTTCAAATGAGGAATTCTTCTTTAGTGTGGCGTGCACAGCCTAAAGTTGTTGGACAACTTGTTCTATTTGATCTTCCGTTTGAAATGAGGAATAATTTAAAATGAGAAAAATGGTGAATTTCGTACTGATGGAAATTGAAAATCCCCTTTGCATTTTGCCTCATATTGATTTATAATAACACAGGCTTACAGCAATCTCCAACTTACTGCACTTAAATTAACATTAAAATTAAAATGGATTCTTCCACCAAACTTTCTATCCTTAGAGCGTGTGCCTAAACACACTGGCCGGTTATAACAGGACTCACAGGAATTAATTAGAAGTGGTTAATTCTCACAAGTACTGGCAACAGAACAACATTCTTATTTGCAGCAGCAGCATAACAGGCCCATCAACACACTAACAAATAAAGACACAATATTCACACATATAATAATACTGGACAACTATAATAGTGCAAAACCAAAGTCCACAGTACAACCAAAAACTCAGCCAATAAAATATATTTTGCAGAGACAATGTAATATGTAGAACAAAAATAGTAAATGATTATTTACATCGCCAAACTCAGACCCTCTCTCACACCGCCCGCTGCTGAAAGACTCATCCATGCCTTCATCTCCTGACTGGACTATTGCAATTCACTTCTCCTTGGCATCAGCTCCACCTACATCAACCGACTCCAACTGGTACACAACACAGCCGCCCGACTCATCACCCACACCAAATCCTGGTATCATATCACTCCAGTCCTCAAACAACTTCATTGGCTTCCCATCTCCCACCCGATATTCATCTGTGCATTAATTGCCTCATACTGTGTTTTGTATTGAATTCTGTATTTACTTTGTGTACCAGTCAAGTCTCTACTATTTATTTAATTCCCCTTACATGTTTTTCCTCTACCTGCTAAATTTTTGTAAGGTGCCCTTGAGACTCTTGAAAGACTCCCATAAATAAAATGTATTATTATTATTATTATTTATAATAGTTCAGTGTTGGTCTCAATGAGCTACGAGTCCAACCATCGTCTTTCACGTCAGAGAAGGTCGTTGAGGCAGGTCAGCCACATTTAAAATATATTTGGACATAGTCATAGATTGGAAAGGTTTGGATGTATGTATATGGGTCAAATGTGGGCATGTGGGTCTAGCTTGGACGGGGTATCTTGGCCGGCATAGGCAAGCTAGACAAGATTATAATTACTGAGGTTTGTGTTTTGTAGTGGTTGCGGTGAAGAAGCTAGACTTAAAGCTTCCAGTCATGGTCTCTTCATGTAACCCCAGTCTGCTGAACCAGGTGTAACGAGTTGGTGCTAAGAGACACTTGCTGCCGACTGCACCGATGTCAGTAGTGCATGAACTCTCAATGGAAACCCGGTGAGCATGTCAGGGAACGCCAAATTGATCCCAACTTTAGACTGTAGAGATACAGCGTGGAAATATGCCCAACGGCCCACCGAGTAGACCAGCATTCTCACACACTAGCAGTATCCTACACACGAGAGACATTTACAGAAGCCAATTAACCTACAAACCTGTACGTCTTTGGGAAATGTGGGAGAAAGCCGGCGGAAACCTGCGCGGCCACAGGGAGGAACACACAAACTCCGTCCAGACAGCACCCGAGGTCAGGTCTCTGATGTTGCAAGCGGCAACTCCGCCTGATACCCACCGCCCACTGGAATTACAGACGACTGGATACAACAAACTGGGGCTTATCAAAAGCAGTTCCCCCATCAGATTCTACTGTAGCGTGGACCGACAACTGTTTTTGCGCGGTTACACTATAAAAGATAAACTAGCTTTATTTTATATATGGTAAAATAGCGATATGTTTATCAGCTGAATACTCTCAAGAAGATTCGGAAAATATGACTAAAAAATCAATGATACACAAAAACAAACCAGTCATACACAAAAAATAATACGTATTGAATCGTATAAAAACAGTTAGACAGGTACATGGATAGGACAGGTTTTGAGGACTAGTATAGCTGAGACATGTTGGCCGGTGTGGTCAAGTTGGGCCGAAGGGCCTGTTTCCACACTGTATCACTCTGTAACTAATCAGTAACAAAGCACGCAGCACATTCTGCATTTGTAAATTCAAAAGTGATTAGTAAGCGCGTCTGGGCAGCCAGCAGGGAATAGAGAAAATCTCCAAACACCGCCTCGTCGACGTGGGCAGAGTTTCTGGGCCCAACGAATAAATTGCATACTCGTTTATTTCAATACAATTCGACACAAATGTTAGTAGGCGTCTGCGAGCCTTTCTTTCTACATACACATCACAATGTTTGCAATGCAAGGGGCAAAAGTATCTCGCCCTGAATTATACATTTTAAAGTATAGCGGGGTTATTTGAGCTCCTTACCTGTTTCTGCCCGAGTCCCGGAACCCTTTCGCGAACGGATTCCTATCGATTTTCAGCCTTGTAATCTGGAGAATAAATGGAAAGAATCAAACAGTGGTGAGATGGGAAAGATGTAGCTGAAGCGGGGTGAGGGCGGAGAGGAGAGGGCGCCGTGATTATTGTGGAGGAACGGAAGCTGCATTTCCCTGTATCTTCATTGGACATTTAACCCCCCTCAAAAATGGGGGGAAAAACCTAAATCATAAATCGGTTCAATTATAATAAATAATGGAAACAAAAAATGCCAAATATTATTCATCTAAAACAGCATAACGTATAATCCAGAAGCACATCAAACCCTTAAAATAAATAAAGAGAAGTTTCTTCGAGAAGTTAACAGCGGTTGAAATGTTGCCTTATTTCTAAGAACCAATTTTATATAAATATCGTTGGATGGCTAAAATAATTTGTTCCGCTTTCACATAATTCCAAGTAAAGATTTTTTTCTGCGGTTAGCTGGTTAATTGCATTTCGTAAAGGACATGGTCTTAAAAAATGCCCTTTAAGAATATTCACAATTTTGATTTAAATTTAATAAAGGGCTTTTAATTTTGAGATTGATCATTACGGAGATTTTTATTTTATCGTTACAAAACAGTTCCCCAAACATGCCTGCCCCACTCTACCCAACGCTCACAGTTACAGAATAAAGCACAAAGTGCTGGCGGAACTCAGCAGGTCAGGCAGCATCTGTGGAGGGAATGGACGGACGGACGACTTTTTCAGACTCTCCTGAAGGTTAATGCAGATAGTCCAATCCTCAAATGGCATAAATGCCGACACAGAGGACCGAGCTCACTCTGCCGTGCGCGCACTGCCGGGGAAAGGAATTTGGGCGGCGTTCACGAAATGACAATGTGCTCTCCTAAATCTGGTGCACAGTCCAGCGATGTAAAATTTGCCCGAAGGAACCAACTCACACCTGCTCCTGACTATAATTGGAGTGCGGTGTCAAATTTGGTTTCAATATCACGCAGATCCCCCCTCTTTGATCTCGTGGACACCGAATCAACATATGTAAATGTTTAAGGTAGACACAAAATACTGGAGTAATTCAGCGGTCAGGCAGCATCTCTGGAGAGAAGGAATGTTTAAACCTTTTAGAGAATTAAAAAACTGCCTCCAAAACATATAACGGTTTATCAAAAGCTCCGGGCATTGTTAAATCGCGCACCATTCTCAACTTTAATTGCAAACCGAGCTAGGTTCAGATAACCAGAGTAAGGTGTAACAAAAAAAAACATTGTATCAACTTTAACTTAATCAGCTCCGTTAATGGATTCAGCCTTTTTTTTTACACGGCCTCGTGGTTATTTATTAAGAATTATTGTTTAAAATAGAAATGTTTAGGTTTCAGTGAAAAGCTTTTTTGTTTGCGCCAAATCAGATAAAACGCGAACAAGCCAAACTCAAGCACAAATAGAGACACAGGAACTGCAGATTCTGGAACTAAGTGTTGGAGGAAGTCAACGGAACAAGCACCATTTTTGATTCCTTTTGGTGAAAGATAAAACTAGTGTTTAAACAGAAACGTGTAAAAATCTGCAGCATTAATTACTCTGGATTAATAATTTAGTCAGTTTATGGGGAAAAAAGTCAGATCATTCCAAAATGTTTCAATGTATCGTTGTTTGTTTTTGGAGTATATAATCCTGCAATTGGAAACTATAGTTTGAACAGATATATGTTTTTATTTTTAAAATGCAGCACTTCTCTCGATAAAATAATTAAAAACGTTTTAATGGGAAAATTGTCAGATCATTCCAAAATGTTTCAACTGGTTCATTTTGGAGGATATGTCCTGCATTTAGAAACTGGAGTTTGAATATTAATATGTTAAAAAATGCACCGTTTCTATGAATTAAAGCATTTAGGAGCTATAATTGAAAAAAATGTTAGATCATTCCAAAATATCGCAATTTGAGTTTTTGGTTGAGAATTAAAAATACGGATTAAATTTGTCACAAACGATTTCCCCAAGAAATAGGCAACATTTTCAATGTTTGAATTCACAGAACTCGTTTGTTAAAACAAAACACAAACTGCAGCGTTCGTCATTCCTAAATGGAACACGGGCAGTTCCTGACCCTTTACAACAAACTAGTCGAGTTGTTAGACTTATTTTCATACTCATTAGAAATAATCTCATCTCGAGTCCGTACAGAAAAACATAAAGACGATCTGAAGTAAATAATTAGAGCCGATTTGAGGTTGCTGTTCCGGGGACTGGTGGGATTTTAGTAGCGGGGCTCGTTCTAATCGCTTGTGTTGTGTTTGCCTGAGGGTTGAAAGCATTGCACGCGTTGTGCTTTAAGACAGTCGTGCACGGTGTAAACGGTTGCGATGCCGCTTTATGCAGGAGAACAAGGCGAATGCAAGGATTGAAGCATCTCATTCAAGTTGTCCAGCCAATATCCAAAAGGAGAGGAAAATAGAACTCTCTGAATGTACCAGCTCGCTCTGCATATAACTGCGAGCAAAATTGTCCCATGGATGGCACGCGTCTATCTAAATATAGGCGCCGAGTTCGATCCGCTGCCTCGTAGCGCCAGAGAAACGGGTTCGATCAGGACCTCGGGTGCTGTCTGTCTGGAGTTTGCTGTCTGGAGTTTGCTCCGGTTTCCTCCCACATCCCAAAGATCTGCGGGTTTGTAGTTTAATTGGCCTCTGTAAATTCTCCTTTGTGTGTCGGGAGTGAATGTGAAAGTAGGATAATATAGAACTAGCGTGAACGGGTGATCGGTGGTCGGCGTGGAATCGGTGGGTCGAAGAGCCCCTTTCCATGCTGCATCTCGAAACTAAATACTTGAGTGGAGTTATTCAGAAGTATTTTCATTGAGATCGTTTAGTACACAACGCCTATAGTTGTCTCACTCATTCATTTTGTCTACAACGCCAGCAGTTTCAGTAAAGACTGACTCAATATTTTGTAGATTACGAGACAGTATTTCCCAGCCACATTTATAACATTCCGTTGGCCTAGTTTATCAGATCCCTCAGACAAGACCCTGCCAATTACACAATCAGTTGTGTTTGAACCGCTCACGACAACAGCATTTCGCTCACGATCACGGCCCACCGGCTAGTTAAACACAGCGACGCTTGTACCGTTAAAGCTATTGAAAAAATGTGTACCATGATCTATATATTCTTAAAATTAAACTGTAGGTGAACAATCCACTGGCCATAGAACAGTATGGCACGGGAATAGGCCTTTCGGCCCACAATGTCCATGCTGAATATGAAGCCAAATTAAACGGATCTCCTCTGCTATCCACATCCTTCCATTCATATCCATGTGCCTATCCAAAAACCTCTTAAACCAGTAGTTCATTATGTGCAGTTCATTGTGTCTATAACTGCCTCCGCCTCCCTTCCAGCTCCCCCCACCCCCCACCTTTCCCAATCAGTGTGAAGAAGGGCCGCGACCCGAAACATCACTATCCATGTTCTCCACAGATGCTGCCTGACCCGCTGAGTTACTCCAGCACTCTGTGAAACGTCACCTATCCATGTTCTCCACAGATGCTGCCTGACCCGCTGAATTACTCCATTGTATCCTCCAACCAGCATCTGCAGTTCTTTGTTTCTGCACCAAATATTTAGCGGGCAAGGGTTTCGGGACTGTTTCGGAAACATATCCACCTCCCTCCCGCCATTAGAAGCTTAAGTGTGAATCTTTTCCAACAGGCACTATGGAGATTTACTTTTCTAAGCGAGTAAATTAATTCCCCTTGACCTGTTTTTGATATTATCACGAAATCCCTTTTGTTTCCCCGTGATTCCCATTTGCAAGAATGTTGTGCAGAGGACCTTTATTGACTTTATGTATAAATAGATTTTAAACCGTGGTAGAGATCTCCCTTTCGGGTGGGAGCAGGGTTTACAATCAGTACCGCTGGTATATCTAGGTTTAGGTTCATTATTGTCACGTTATTGTACCGAGGTAAATAAATTAGTAGACACAACATGCTGGAGTAACTCAGCGAGACAGGCAGCATCTCTGGCCAGAAGGAATGGGGGACTTTTCAGGTCGAGACCCTTCTTCAGACTGAGAGTCAGGGGAGAGGGCGACACGGAGATGCGGAAGCGTAAGATGTGAAAACGAGACATCAAAGGGGGTGAAGTTGAAGGGAAATGTATAATAGATGATTGTTTGGTTTTGATGTGCAACTCAAGTACAATAGAGGAGAAGATACAGAGTACAGGATATAGTTCTCAGCATTGTAGCGCAGCAGAACCACAGACAAAGGCCAATGGCCGCAATGGGGTAGAGGTGAATCGGACAGTACCCTAGCTTATTGAAGGACAGTTCAGAAATCTGTCCCTGAGTCTGGTGGTGCGCGCTTTCAAGTTTCAGTACCTCCTTCCGGGCGGGAGAAGGGGGAATAACTCAGCCTAGATATACAGCTCGTGGTCTTTCTTTGATCAGCAAGTCGGAAAAAAAAACCAGTTCCTTTCTGCAGAGCACACAAAGCCGAGGAGAGCTGAATACAATAAAGAATTCGATGGGCCGAATGGTCTAATTCTGATCCTAGGCTTATAAACATGTTTTTGCATTAATATTCCAGCCAAGCGTGCATTGAATTCTCCGCTGTGTAGAAGGGTCGCCTTTCCATTGCCTCCACATACGCTCCGTGGCTTGTTGAATTCCTCCTGCACTGTGTGTGTGTGTGTGTGTGTGTGTGTGTGTGTGTGTGTGTGTGTGTGTGTGTGTGTGTGTGTGTGTGTGTGTGTGTGTGTGTGTGTGTGGGTGTGTGTGTGTGTGTGTGTGTGTGTGTGTGTGTGGTGTGTGTGTGGGTGTGTGTGGGTGTGTGTGTTGTGTGTGTGTGTAGCAAGACCTACCTGCTGGTTTTGATAGGCTGTCACCGTGGTGAAGACTGTCTCCGGGAAGGTGAATGTCTTCACCCCCTCTCCCCCTGGCACCGCTTTGGTCGGACACAGTTCGCTGCTGAAATCCTTTCGGATCACATGCACCCGGGGCTGATATTTGTGCATGGAATGAAGAATTATCTGTTAAAAAAGACCAGGACAGATTGAGAATAAGGATTCATATTTTGTGTCGTTAAATATACAGGCAAAACGTGTTTTGAATTGCACCGTAAACAGAATCAGCACCGATTAAGTACAGCACAACAAACAGGCCCTTCGGCCCACAATGTCTGTGCCGAACATGATGCCAAGACCATCGTAATCAGACCGCATGTAACCATATCCCTCCATATCCATGTTCCTGTCTAAAAGTATCTTAAACACCACAATGGTATCTGCCTCCACCACCACCCCTGGCACATCCATGTATTTGCCCGGCATATCGCCTTTAAACTTCCCCCGCTAGATGTTTCTAGTGGGGAAAAAAAGGTTCTGAGTGTCTATCATATCTTTCCCTTCACAAAGTGTTGGACTTGCACTTGCTTCAAACTTGTGCCATTTCCAGACTTTGGGATAAAAACGCGACCATTGCGTTTTAAGGCGTTAATTTTATTTTCAAATAATCTACTAAATGAGTTAAATGACCCAGTAAAATAAATATGTAGGGACAGACTGCTGTAACCTTGTGGAGAAATCAAAGTGGTGGAGTAGCTCTGCATATATATGTACCTTTATTCCCTTTATTGGTTAAAATAAATAGCACTCGCAGTCTGGTGAGAAACGGGTTAAATTATTAAATATGTACCCAGTCTGCCACTGCAGTCGTCTACTAAAATATGCACAGATTGTTATGTGGGAAGATAAAAGTCAATTTTCTTGGCCGATTTCGCAGGCGCTCAACAGGGAAGTCTATTGAGCGGGACACAGAGTTCTGGAGTAACTCAGCGGGTCAGGCAGCATCTGTGGAGAACATGGATAGGCGACGTTACGGGTGGGGATCCATCTTCAGAACCATCCACGTCCTCCACAGATGCTGCCTGACCCGCTGAGTTAGTCCAGCACTCTGTATTCTCCGCAAGATTCCAGCATCTGCAGTTCCTCGTGTCTCTGTATTAAGTGGGGAATACGTTAAAACCTTAACTGCTGATGCAAGCAGCAGTGGCTCATTCAACCCGGTTTTAGATCTACAAAAACTAAGTGCTGGAGGAATTCAGTGAGTCAGAGTGAAGAAGGGTCCCATTCCGAAACGTCCTCTGCCCATTCCCTCCACAGATGCTGCCTGTCCCGCTGAGTTCCTCCAGCACTTTGCGTTTTGCTTAAGATCCCAGCATCTGTAGTTGCACGTGTCTCTGATTTTACACCGCTCGCTTGTTAAAGCAGAGCTAAGCAGTGAAGCTACTGACCACGAATGAGCCTTCAAATGTTCGATGGAGCCACAAGGAACGGCAGATGCTGGTTTCCAAATTAAAAAAAACACAAAGTGGTGGAGTAACTCAGCGGGTCAGGCAGCATCTGTGGAGAAAATGAATTGGTGCCTCCGCGTCGGGCCCTTTTCAGACCGATGTCAACTCTTCAACCCGTGTATCCCAGCCTATAGTTGTTTTCTAATTAAAACGATGAACATAATTCTAAAAATGTTTAGTATAGGAAAGAAGTGCAGATAGTGGTTTAAATCGAAGGTAGACACAAAATGCTGGAGTAACTCAAATTTTTGCTCCTTGGATTGGATGAGAAAGTGTTTTAAAATATTGTGGCCTTAGTATAAAATATTGTGTTTTAAAATATTGTGGGAATATTAGAATATTCTGTAATTTGATTTATAATCCATCGCAGGCATATTAAAACAAGGAGAATAAATTATGTGCATCATTTGATGTATATATTAGATTATTAATTAATTAATTGAAAAACACAGCATGGAAACAGGCCCTTTGGCCCAATGAGTCCATGCTGACCATCGATCACCCATTCACTCTAGTTCTATGTTATCCCACTTTCTCATCAACTCCCTACACGCTAGGGGACTATTTACAGTGGGCCAACCTGCAAACCCGTAGGATGGGGGAGGAAACCAGAGCACCCGGAGAAAACCCACAAGGAGAACGTGCAAACTCCACACAGACAGCACATAGAAACATAGAAAAAGGTGCAGGAGGAGGCCATTCTGCCCTTTGAGCCAGAACCGCCATTCATTGCGATTATGGCTGATCATCCCCAATCAATAACCCGTGCCTGCCTTCTCCCCATATGACGGGAAAGGTTGAAAAGACTAGGCTTGTAAGCACCCGAGGTAAGGATTGAACCTGGGTCTGTGGAGCTGTGAAGCAGTAGCTCTACCAGCTGCACCAGTTTGCCACTGTCCCACCCAAATAGGATAGTCCCTATTCACTGCATAATGCACCGTATTGTCCGATTTCGGGAATCCAAATGATCTAGAGCTCAATAGTAAGTAACCATGTGTCTGTATGAAGTTCATGGTGGCTCAGTATACACTAACACTTGGTTTCAGGTCTAACCATGGCAGATGAAAACATATTCTGTTTCAATGATGAAAGGTGTGATGGTACCATGTTTTTTAACACTGCCTCCTCACTTCCAGAAACTGGGATGGAATCCAGATCAAACAGAGAAAGAAAGTTTCCTTTATCTGCAAGAAAAACAAAATACCTTCCCTATGGATTTAATTGAACTCTGTGAAATGAGTTTACTAGTTCTTAGTCAATTTCGGTTAGCCCAGTATATTCACCCCGTTTACTGAGAATAATAATTCAGGAAATTAAAAAGGTGTTGCATTTTCTGCTTTGCTGCAGAAAATTAAAACTAATATTTCCTGCTGCTTCACAGCGCCAGCATCGATTCTGAGACGGGTGCTGTCTATGTGGAGTTTGCATATTCTCCCTATGACCTGCGTAGGTTTCCCCCGGGTGTCCAGTTTCCTCTCATATGCCAAAGACGTGCGGGTTTGCAAGTTAATTGGCCACTCTGTAAATTGCCCCTAGTGTGCAGGGAGTGGATGAGAAATGAGGTTAACATAGACCCAGTGGGAATGGGTGATCGATGGTGGGCTCGGTCGGTTTCCATGCCCTAAGTCTAAACTAAACTAAAGTAAAATTAAACATATCCCTACAGTTTATACATTGAAAGCTTTGGTTTTGAGTAACTGTGAATTGTGAGTCATAAACTATGAATGTTTGTCATTAAATGTTTGCAACCATTTTGTTTCGTATGAATTTCACATTTGAATTAAATCGCTATTACAGAAATAAACAAGGATTATTAAAAAAATAGAATGAATTTGTTCCAAGCAATCGTGAATCTTGTACAATTCCATTCTGGTATAAATCTTAAGTAACCAGCCAGGATGTAGTCAATTTTCTCCAGTGGACATTACGGACATTGGACATTTTCTCTGGAAGTGCTATGCTAAGATGCTAAGGTGCTATTGTTCACACTCTATCTGTGTCTTGGCTCTTCCTTTATACTTTGGGGTGATTGTATTCATGTGTAGCATTATCTGATATGTTTGGATAACATGCAAAAGAAACATTTTTACCGTGTGGATAGGCACATAAAACATCACCTATTCCTTATCTCCAGAGATGCTGCCTGAACCGCTGAGTTGCACCAACATTTTGTGTCTATCTTTGATTCCTTCCTACACAAAGCTTTTTACGGTACCTTGTTACACGTGACAATAATAAACCTAAACCTAATCAATATTTTCAAATTGGCACAATCTCCTAGTTCCCTAATAACCTAAAGATTATTCCTATTTAATGCAACCAACATTTGCCAGTCCCCAAACAGTTAGGTCAACATTTACTTTGAGCAGATCAAGATATGCCAGCTTCCAGAACAAAGGCAACTCCTACCTGATGGGCAAAGCTCTGTGCAACACAGTCATCAAATAGCCTCACCTGGGAAGCACAGAATAAGCCCCACCCAAATTGCCTTGGCAACCAGTCAAGCCAATCTCCCAAGCTTAGCTGGCTGTCAAAAAATATGAATGATTCTGATTTTCACGGTGTAATAAACGAAGTCATGCATGTATCGGAAATCCAAAACAAAAAACAAAAATGCTGGAAATACTCAGCAGGACAGGATTCTCTTTCTTGAAAGTTAATATCATCACTTCTGCTGAAATGTCACTGAACTGATTTTATTCTCTCACTCAAATGCTGTCCGACCTGTCAAGTATTTCCAGTATTTTTCATTTCTCCCAGTGATCAAAGTGCAATTGTCCAACCTTGTGTTGTAGAGATAAGATTATAGTAATCAATTTAATTGTGGGTGGTAACTAGTTGGAATCAAAGAGTCATGGGCCTATCACAGAAACAGGCCCCTCAGCCCAATTTGTTCACGCCAACCAAGATGCCCAATCTACGCTCATTCCATTTGCCTGCATTTTGTCCCACATCACTCTAAATCTTTCCTATCTATGCACTTTTCCAAGTGTCATTTAAATGTTGTTATAATAACTGCCCCACCTTCCTCTTCTGGCAGCTCGTTCCATACACCACACACCCTTTGTGTAAAAAGTTGCCTCTCAGGTTCCTATTAAATCTTTCCCCTCTCACCTTGAACCTATGTCCCATGGTTTTTGATTACCCTACCCGGGGTAAAAACCTATGTGTATTCACCTAATCTATTCCCCTCATTACATTAGTGGTATAAAACCGGAACTGGGCAGCAACAATTTATTTATTCATCGCTTTTGGGTGACACTGTAGCGTGGAAATGTAGAACAACATATCTCATTCAACCACGTGTAGGAAGGAACAGCAGATGCTGGTTTAGACTGAAGATAGACACAAAGAGCTGGAGTAACTCAGTGGGTCAGACGGCATCTCTGGAGAAAACGTCACCTATTCCCTTTCTCCAGGGACGCTGAGTTACTCCAGCTTCTTATGTCTATCTCATTCAACCTTCTGAACCTTCTGAATGTTGTAGTCGGCAGGGCATTACTCTGCATATTGCCAACTTGGACAATTTTACATTTTTATCAAGCCAATTAAGTGGTTACATATAAATTAAATTTTTATCAAGCTAACTAACTACAGCACCCGTAGCTGGGATCGAACCCGGGTCTCTGGCGCTGCATTTTTGCTGTAAGTCAGCAACTCTACCTCTGTGCCACCATGACCACCCATATTAGTTCGCTGATACAAGACCCTGCAGATTCAGTCCTGGATCCCAATTGAAAATATTCACTATTCCTTTCCTGCACAGCTGCTGCAATATCCACTGAGTTCCTCCAGCAGATTTTATTCTGCAGTTGGAGATTACATTCAGCACAGGCAAATTAGACACTGGTGAAAGTTGGGATAGAGTCATACAGCATGGAAACAGGCCCTGTGGCCTAACACATCCCTGCCGACCAAGGCACCCCATCTCCGCTGGTCCCATTTACTCACAAAAGGACATAAAGTGCTGTCGTAACTCACTCCCTCCTCTCCCCTCTCCCATCAGGCAAGAGGTACAGAAGTGTGAAAACGCACACCTCCAGATTCAGGGACAGTTTCTTCCCGGCTATTATCAGGCAACTGCACCGTCCTATCACCAACTATAGAGTGGTCCTGACCTACCATCTACTCATTGGAGACCCTCGGACTATCTTTAATCGGACTTTACTGGACTTCATGTTGCATTAAAACGGTATTCCCTTTATCATAGAAACATAGAAGATAGGTGCAGGAGTAGGCCATTCGGCCCTTCGAGCCTGCACCACCATTCAATATGATCATGGCTGATCATCCAACTCAGTATCCCTTCCCTGTATCATGTATCTGTACACTGTGGATGGCTCGATTGTAATCATGTATAGTCTTTCTACTGACTGGATAGCAAGTAACAAAAAGCTTTTCACTGTACCACATGTGACAACAATAAACTAAACTAAACTAAACTAAAATTAATTAAACTAAACTAAATTAAACTAAACATCTCTGCAGAATATAGTTAAGGATCATTTCGGGTGGAGACCCTTCCTCAGACTGGTTTTGTCTATTAACCAGCATCTGCAGTTTGTTGTTTCCCCATTTACCCAGGTATGCCCCATATGCATTCAATCCTCTCCTATACATGTACCTGTCCAAATGTTGTTTAAATATTGTTATTGTACCTGCCTCAACTATTTTCTCTGGCAGCTCGTTCCATATACACACCACCCTCTGTGTGAAAAAGTTGCTCCTCAGTTTCCCATTAAATTTTTCCTCTTTGATCTGATAATATCCTTTAACTTCAGTAAGCTGGTTTTGGAAAACATCTGACAGAAAGGTGTGGCATTGCATTTTTATAATGGTCATCGTGATGAATTAGGTTTGATTTCACTCCAATCCCCAATGGAAATAAAGTCACAGGTTATAACTGCCCACTGAGTTGGCATCCATGGCATCAATGGGAACCCGAGGCTTGAAAGTACAGAGGGTGGAAAACATCGCAGAACTGGGACAGAGTGTTCCTTCGATGTTTTAACTCAGGCACATTTTGGGAATGGAAGGTTTGGATAACATCTGCTCTGTGGTATTTTTGACCTTCGAGCGCTCATTGCTTTCACCAAACTCAGAGCAGTTTAACTTTGCAATTATCCATTGGCTGTCAGCTCGGGTTTTAAAAATAGCTTTTAGTTTGAAACGAAAAGCAGCAATTCCGTTTCAGCAAAGTTCAAATTCATCACCAAATTCATCTATCATCTATTGAGTGCTAAATCTTCACCAAAACTATCCCTTAAATTGTAACCATTTATTGTACAATTAATTGTAAAAAAAGATGAGCAACGAACAACTGAATTATTATTTGTACAGTTATTCATACAATTCTTATTGTACAATTAGTTGTACAATTGTAACAATTATTAATAATTAATAATAAAGTTGTGAGAAATGACTAGTAGTTGCTTAAGTTTTAATTGGTTTTAGTTTGTTTGGAGATACTGCATGGAAACAGGCCCTTACTCCACCGAGTCCATGCCGACCATCGATCACCCGTTCACACTAGTTCTATGTTATCCCATGTTCTCTCCACTCACAACACACTAGAGGCAATTTACATAGGTCCAGTTATGCTACAAACCCGCATATCTTTGGCAATTGAGAGGAAACCGGAGCACCTGAAGGAAACCCACACGGTCACAGGGAGAGCGTACAAACTCCTTACAGACAGCATCCGTAAGTCAGGATCGAACCTGGGTCTCCGGCGTTGTAAGGCAATAACTCTATCGCTGTGCCACTATGCTCATAGGCTATCTTTAAATAGAAAATGTATTAAATAATAACTATATAGAAAACCAATGTCATGTCAGATTTGCATGAATTCAGGTTTAAATTAATTTATTAGTCTCTTAAAACATTATCAGTTACAATCTATATTTGAATGCAATGACCTGGATAAATACGTGGGTGACAAAGTATAAATGGCTGGAAAAGAAATTAGTAAAATAATATTCTCTGCAGAATTAGCTGGTGAGAGCTGTGGAAATCAAACACCAGCAGTACCAATGACATTTTCAACTCAATGGTAAACGGTGGAGAAATAATCCACTGAAGAGTCACTGTTGTCTTTATTTTGTGGTTGGACACCTGCTGGTATTCCTGGCTTCGCTGAAACTCATTCCACTGTTGACTTGACTATTTGGACATCCTGTGGCATCCTCCATAATAGATTCATAGAGTCAGAGTGATATACATACAAAGACAGCACCTGTAGTCAGGGTTGAACCTGGGTCTCTGGGGCTGTAGGGCAGCAACTCTATCGCTGCGCCACTATGCTGCCTGTATTTGGTTCATATGCCTCTAAACCTTTCCTATTAACTCTGGTATAATCTGTCCTATTAAACGTTTCAGGCATTTCCTGTTTCTATTCAATCTATGCAGGGATGCTTTCAGCAAATCCATAACTCTGGCAGGTTTATCCTGACACAACTGTCCCTCCGTGCTTTGTGTGAAGGCTTGAGAGAGATTTTTGGAGATACTTTTTACATCCACAGTACAACCCCATTGCAAATAAATCATTCATCAGAGGTAGCGAGACCACATCTGCACACAATATTAGAACTTTCGTCTCAACAGGGCACTATTTAATTAAAGAAACAAAAGAAGGAACTGCAGATGCTGGCTTACGAACAAAGACACAAAGTGCTGGAGTAACTCAGACATGAGTCTGAAGAAGGGCCCCGAGCTGAAACATCGCCTATCCATAAAGGCATAGAGTCATAGAGTGCTACAGTGTGGAAACAGGCACTTCTGCCCAACTCGCCCACACCGGCCAACAATGTCCCAGTTACACTAGTCCCACTTGCCTGCACTTGGTCCATATCCCTCCAAACCTGTCCTATCCATGTACGTGTCTAACTGTTTCTTAAATGATAGGATAGTCCCTGCCTCAACTACCTCCTCTGGCAGCTCGTTCCATACACCCACCACCCTTTGTGTGAAAAAGGAACCCCTCAGATTCCTATTAAATCTTTTCCCCTTCACCTTAAACCTATGTTCCCTGGTTCATGATTCCCCTACTCTGGGTAAAAGACTCTGTGCGTCTACCCGATCTATTCCTCTCGTGATTTTGTACACCTCTATAAGATCTCCCCTTCTCCTCCTGCGCCCCATGGAATAGAGACCCAGCCTACTCCCAGCAACTCTTGCTATTCTTTTATCACCACCTCACATGTAGCACCTGTACCATGGAACACAAAGCTTCCAGTCCTATCCTTCCCTTAGCTAACATTTTGCAATGGCCACAACGTCTCAGTTGCAATTACCTGTTCACATCTTGAGTTCATCCGCCTTACCTTTCAGGCCACTCACATTGAAATACATGCAGCTTAATCCAACTGTCCTTCCGAGCTAGACACAAAAATGCTGGAGTAACTCAGCAGGACAGGCAGCATCTCTGGAGAGATGGAATGGGTGACGTTTCATGTCGAGACCCTTCAGTCCTTCCTAGATCATCTACTGAACTTGCTTCGACCCCCACAACAACTTCCAGCCTCTCGCCTCTCCCACTCCAGCATTGGAAAATGCTACGCTGAAATGCTTTGAAATGTTATAAAATATAAAACAAGAAACCACAGATGCTGATAATCTGAAGCAGGGTCCCAACCCGAAACGACACCCATCCTTTTTTTCCAGAGATGCTGCCTGGCCCGCTAGTTTCTCCAGCACTTTGTGTCTATTTATGTTACAAATATACATATTCATACAGCACAGAGGCTGACCATTCGGCCCAAGTTGTCCTTGTTGATTAAGATGCCCCATCCGTACTAGTCCCATTTGCCAGCATTTGGCCCACATCCCTCTAAACCCTTCATATCCATGTACCTGTCCAAGTGTCTTTTTAATGTAGTTACAGCACCTGCTTCAACTACCTCCTCTGGACGTTCATCCCATATACCCACCATCTTCTGAGTGAAAAAGGTGCCTGTTAGGTTTCTATTAAACCTTTTGCCACTCGCCTTAAACCTATGTCACATAGTCACAGAGGATACAAGCCTTTCAGCCCAACTTGTCCCTGCCGACCAAGATATAACCATATAACCATATAACCATATAACACTTACAGCACGGAAACCGGCCATCTCGGCCCTACAAGTCCAAGAACAATGCCCACCTGCCTCACTCGTACCATAACCCTCCATTCCCTTCTCATCCATATGCCTATCCAATTTATTTTTAAATGATACCAATGAACCTGCCTCCACCACTTCCACTGGGAGCTCATTCCACACCGCCACCACTCTCTGCGTAAAGAAGTTCCCCCTCATATTACCCCTAAACTTCTGTCCCTTAATTCTGAAGTCATGTCCCCTTGTTTGAATCTTCCCTATTCTCAAAGGGAAAAGCTTGTCACATCAACTCTGTCTATCCCTCTCATCATTTTAAAGACCTCTATCTTAACCTTCTGCGCTCCAGAGAATAAAGACCTAACTTATTCAACCTATCTCTGTAACTTAGTTGTTGAAACCCAGGCAACATTCTAGTAAATCTCCTCTGTACTCTCTCTATTTTGTTGACATCCTTCCTATAATTTGGCGACCAAAATTGTACACCATACTCCAGATTTGGTCTCACCAATGCCTTGTACAATTTTAATATTACATCCCAGCTTCTATACTCAATGCTCCGATTTATAAAGGCTAGCACACCCAAAAGCTTTCTTTACCACCCTATCTATATGAGATTCCACCTTCAAGGAACTATGCACGATTATACCCAGATCCCTCTGTTCAACTGTATTCTTCAATTCCCTACCAGATGCCCCATCTACACTAGTCCCACCTTGCCCATGTTGTCTCTGGTCCCTGATTCCCCTGGGATAATTAATTCATGCTATCAGCCATTAACTTGAGCATCTGTACCTGATGGTAGATTAACAGAGCCCGAGGTCAGCATAAACATTACTGCAAACTGTATAATAATTGCGGTCTACATACATGTCCTTGATCATCCAGCTCATTGTTGGTGAGTTTGAGCTTATCAAAGCTGATAACTTGTCGCATCCACGTATCTCCTGAAGCGAGGGAGTCTGGATGGATGTAGACCCGAGGAGGCACTGGAGAATCTGCGTTCCCTGCAACCATCCATTTCGAACTGTGATAAACATATCTGCAGACAGAGACACCTGAGATCAGAAAACCTCAGCAGAACCTAAAACAATGCATTTCCCCCATAGCCCATCCACACCCACCTCCACCAATATTCCTCCCCCTGGCATTGCAATTCACTCCTTCCCTTATCTGACATCTTTCTCACCTCCAGCCTTTGTCACTTACTCCATCTGTCTGCTCATCAAACCCCACTTGCCTGTATCCATCTAACACTGATAGTTATAGAGTTATACTTGTCTACAGTTATACAGCCCACACTGCCTAAAATGCTCCATCTACACATCCTACCTGCCTGCGTTTGGCCCATATCCCTCTAAACATATTCTATCCATGTACCTGTCCCAAGGATTCTTAAACTGGCCAGCTTTGTCCCAACCTCCATCTCTCTTTTCCAACTTATTGGCCTCTTATTAAATGGGAATTATTAAACACTACAGGATTGGCGCGGGACTTTATAGCACCAATACAATAGCATTAGATATTCCCATTGATTCAGTCTGAAATAGGGTCCCGATCTGAAACGTTGCCTGTCCATTCCCTCCATGGTTGCTGCCTGACCCACTGAGTTTCTCCAGCACTCTCTCTTTTACTGTAAACCAGCATCTTCAGTTCCTTGTGTCTACATCTGCCTCCACCTCCCTTCCAGTTCCCCCCCCCCCCCCCCCCCCCCCCCTCCATCAGTCTGAAGAAGGGTCCTGACCCAAAAAATCACCTATCCATGTTCTCCAGAGTTGCTGTCTGACCCGCTGGGTTACTCCAGCACTGTCTCGTTTTTTGTAAAGCAGCATCTGCAGTTCCTTGTATCTATGCCCTATTATTTACACATTTCTCCTTTGACCTTGTATTCCCTAAACCGTTAATCACTTCCTCTCAAACACACACAATGAGTAAGAAATATTTGTTGCTAACATCTGTAAATGATCTGCCGCCTACCAGGAAGTGGGATAACATAGAACTAGTGTGGGCGGGTGATCGATGGTCAGCATGGACATGATAGACTGAAGGGCCAGTTTCCATGCTGTATCTCCAAATGGAACTAATTTTAACTAAAGGAAGATTTGAGTACAAAAGTGGAGATACCTATTCCATTAAATAACAGAAACAACGTTCTGGACTAACTCAGCGGGTCAGGCAGCATTCCTTTGGAACATGGAATGAGTGTAGAAGTTGGGAGGTCATGTTGCAGTTGTATAAGACGTTGGTGAGACTGCATTTAGAATATTGTGTTCAGTTCTGGGCACCACGTAATAGGGAAGATATTGTCAAGCTTGAAAGGGTTCAGAGAAGATTTGCGAGGGTGTTGACAGGACTAGAGGGTGTGAGATTATAGGAAGAGGTTGAGTAGGCTGGGTCTCTATTCCATGAGAGCGCAGGAGTATGAAGGGTGATCTTATAGAGGTATACAAAATCATGAGAGGAATAGATCAGGTAGATGCACAGAGTCTTTTACCCAGAGTAGGGGAATCGAGGGCCAGAAGATATAGATTCAAGGTGAAGGGGAAAAGATTTAATAGGAGTCCGAGGGGTAACTTGGTAAATATGGAACGAGCTGCCAGAGGAGGTAGTTGAGGCTGGGACTATCCCATCATTTACGAAACAGTTGGATAGATACATGGATAGGACAGGTTTGGAGGGATATGGACCAAGCGCAGGCAAGTGGGACTAGTGTAACTGGGACATTGTTGGCCGATGTGGGCGAGTTGGGCTGAAGTGCCTGTTTCCACACACTGCCTGTTTCCACACTCTATGACTCTATGCCTCTATGGATAGGCAATGTTTCTGCTCGGGGCCCCTCTTCACTCATGTCTGAGTTACTCCAGCACTTTGTGTCTTTGTTTGTAAGCCAGCATCTGCAGTTCCTTGTTTTGTTTCTTAAATTAAATAGTGCCCTGTTGAGACGAAAGTTCTAATATTGTGTTGTGTGCAGATGTGGTCTCGCTACCTCTGAGGAATGATTTATTTGCAATGGGGCTGTGCTGTGGATGTAAAAAGTATCTCCAAAAATCTCTCTCAAGCCTTCACACAAAGCACGGAGGGACAGTTGTGTCAGGATAAACCTGCCAGAGTTATAGATTTGCTGAAAGCATCCCTGCATAGATTGAATAGAAACAGGAAATGCCTGAAACGTTTAATAGGACAGATTATACCAGAGTTAATAGGAAAGGTTTAGAGGCATATATGAACCAAATGCAGGCAGCATAGTGGCGCAGCGGTAGAGTTGCTGCCTTACAGCGCCAGAGACCCGGGTTCAACCCTGACTACAGGTGTTGTCTTTGTACATTCTACCTGTTTTATTTTGCATGCTCCGGTTTCCTCCAACACTCCAAAGTCGTACAGGTTTGTAGGTAAATTGGTCTTGGTAAAAAATTGTAAATTGTCCCTAGTGTGATCGCTGGTTGACATGGACTCGGTGTGTCAAAGGCCCGGTTTTCCTACTGTATCTCAAAAGTCTAAAGTCTAAAGGCCAGGGGGGACTGGGACTAGTGTCGATGGTCAGCATAGGCATGTTGGGCCGAAGAGCCTGTTTCCATGCTGTATCACTCTATGAGAATAACCTGTGGAGTGTTCACAGCCTTTTCTGTTTTTGCTTTAGATTTGCTGTCTGCAAAGTTTTGTTCCTCAATTGTTGTTCAGATACACCCAGGGAAGAGTGAGGTGCTATATAAGGGTAGACCAATTGATGTCTATATCCACTGGAGGGATGAGTGCATTGCCTTCACCCAAAGGTGATCCCCAGTTTGTCCATTGGGATCAGGACAATGTATGCAATCTTTCACAGAAGGGTTTCAAGAAAGTGGGCAAACATCGAACTAGTATGAATGGCCGATTGATGGTCGGCATGGACTTGGTGGGCCGAAGGGCCTTCTTCTTATTATCAAGTCCACACACAAGATTAGATGTTGTTCAGCCAGAGCTGAAGTCACATCTGCGTACAATAGTGTTTGTCTTGTTGCTTCATGCGCTGCTTGTGCATGGTAGTGGAAAGATTGGTGGAAACAGGGCCGCAAAATGAACGCTCTTTCCTTGACCCTGGCCGAAGGGCTTTGTCTATTTCAACTCACCTGAGTAGGAATGCTTTCAGCAAATTCATAACTAACCTAAGCTAAAACTGTTCACATGTTGGTCTGATAATCAATCCTGAGGAGCAAACACTACAAAGCGGAAATCAGAACTAGTGAGCCAACTTTCCTGCAGAAGGTAGAAAAGGAACTGCAGATGCTGGTTTTACAGAAAAAGACACAAAGTGCTGGAGTAGCATCTCTGGAGAACATTGGACGGGTGACATCTCGGATCGGGACCCGTCTTCAGACTGAATCAACTACCCTGTGTGTGGGTTCTTTCAAAATAAATTTTTCAATTTGCAACAAATTAAATCTCCGTACAGTGGTGAAGAGTGGACAAAGTGTGCGGATACCTACCTATATCTCTTGTTGTCAACAGGGATTATATCCATTGCTATGTAGTACTGTTGATGTGGATCCAGTCCCAGAACCTTCACTCTCATGGCTGGGAACATTCGCCTATGAAAAACATTCAAACAGATTGGTTCAAAGGTTATTTGTTTTCACCTTTTCCTCTTGAAATCTCCCAAATTATTACCATCCCCCGAGTGGGATTACAAACAGGCTGGTAATTGTTGGGGCAGCGAATGCCCTGCTATAGACTCTTCTCTTTGTTTCCTGGTCCTCAGGGTCTGAGTTGTGGGGCAATTTCTCATTGTCGACTTTTAAGTTGTACACACACACACACACTCACCCATCTTAAACCAACTCTACATACGACTTGCCCTCTGGTAAGCAATATACACCTCATTTCATCTGTCACCACCTTAGACTATTGATAGAGTCCATGGATTCTGAGGCATTGAATACAACTCAATTTCAATACGTCAAAATTAAATGCTTTTAATGCAAGATGCTTTTTTGTGTGTTATTCATAACACATGGGAATGTCGGGCATAATTTTCTTCTGCAATCCCGGCATTTCAACCATGAAAGAAAGAGTTGAGGCTAGGTCCTGTTTCTTTGCCATCCCCTGTTGCCTTTTGACCTGTCGAGCATTTCCACTATTTTCAGCGTTACTTTAGAGTTCCAGCTTCCGCAGTAGCTCGATAATCAGCCAATTAATATGTCCGCTCGCGTTATCATGAGGAGACATGTTCTGAATGATTGGACGAGTGTAAGTGGCTCTAGTATTTGACAGGAATTAGTGCACAGTCTTTGTAATGACAGGACTCTGTAACTAGTAGTGTATCCTCAATGGGAAATTTGGTGTAGAAAGCAAATTCTGGGGAATTGAATACGATACAATGAAGTTTTTAAGACAGTATCAAAAATGATGGACTATTTATCCTCAAATATGTAACAAGGAAGCTGTATCAGAATTCCTTGTGTTTAGTGTTTTTAGCTGCTGTTTTGTTTCTGCACTCGTGGAATAAATGTACAAAGGGGGACTCGGTTCTTTGGGCAAGGCTGATCAATCCAAGGAGGGTTCATTCCATTTGAACCTGATTTGCAAGCTGTCTGTTCTTGTCCAGCTTCAAACTCGCTTTCAAAGGCATTTTGAGCCCCAGCCATTTTACATATGGCCTAGCGAGCACGGAATAAGTGGTGACATAGATGCATAATGCAAGAGTGGTGTGTGCTCAGAATTCAATGCACTGAAATTCAATGCGAGTTCCCATTGTCGCCTTTGCCCCCCAGTCAAAAAAAAAATTGACTAGGGAATAAGTAAAAGTGAAATTATATGGCAGAAACTGTTTAGGGAGTGGAATTAAAGGCCTATTTTTATTAACACTGACTGCCCCAGGGATTTCCTCCGCTTTTAAACTTTTCAATGTTAGACACGTATATGTAGTCCGGAATGAAATGAGAACAGAGTAGGATTCTGAAAGTGTTTCCTTAAAATGGTTAGTAACATCTGTGTGATTATTTTACAATCCTTTCCCCGTTATACTTTCAGCGACTTGTTGCAAACCATTTGCAGAGTCTATTCTGTTCAAGATGTTGACTTGGAATGGGAATGAGAAGGCTGTTCCGTCAGCCTTTTGGTTTTTGTTAGGCTAGGGCCCTGAGTCCCATATGCTGCAACACCTACAATGTAGAATGCTCTATAGAACAGTGCAGGAACAAGCCATTCTGCCCACTATGTCTGTGTGGAATACAATGACATCACCAACTCTTATTGCCTGCCCGCATGATCCACATGGGGGCGACACGGTGGCGCAGAGGTAGATTTGCTGCTTTACAGCGGCAGAGAACCAAGTTCGATCCTGACTACAGGTGTCGGTACGTAGTTTGTGACCACGTGGGTTTTCTCTGGGTGCTCCGGTTTCTTCCCACACTCCAAAGACGTGCACGTTTGTAGGTTAATTGGCTTCCGTATAATTGTAAATTGTCACTAGTGTGTAGAATGGTGCTAGTTTACAGGGTGATTGTTGGTTGGCGTGGACTTGGTAGGCCAAAGGGCCTGTTTCCATGCAGTATCTAAGTGTTAAGTCTAAAGTCTACATCCCTCCATTCCCTGCATGTCCATGTGCCGATCAAAAGTCTCCTAAACGCCACTATCATCCCTTAACCATATTTGCTTACTTCACGACCCCTGACAGCACGTTCCAGGCACCCACCATCCTCTATTAAAAAAAAACTTGTGTGCCCTGCACATCTCCTTTAAATTTGGCCCTTCTCTCAAGTTATGCCCTCAAGTATTTGATATTTCCCTCCTGGGCAAAAGGTTCGGTCTGTCCACGCTATCTATGTCTCCCATAAATTTATATACTTCCTTCAGGTCACCCCTCAACCTCCGATGTTCCAGAATAAATAACCCAAGTCTGTCCCTGTGACTAATACTCCCCGAACAAGGGCAGCGTTCTGGTAAACCTTTCCAAAAGCTCCACATCCTTCCAGTAATGGGGCAACCAGAACTGTATGCTATGCTCTAAATGCAGCCTAACCTAAGTCCCGTAATGATGCATCATGACTTCCTGGCACTTATACTCAATGCCCCAACCAACGAAGGCAAACAAAACCAGATGTTATTTGTCTGGTGTCAGTAACTTCTTATTTATTTCAGCTGAGTGTTCTGGATGGGGCAGTCGGATTAGCAGCCAAGACAGTCCAAAGTTCCCTGATATTTATCCCACCTGCTATGAAACTCCACAAACAGTGGTCTGGCAGCAGATCAGGCCCCAAGCTATTTAGTCCTGGAAATAACACATCATGTTGGTTGGGTACAGTGGCACAGCAGGTAGAGCCACTGCTTCACAACACCAGACACCTAGTTTTCACCCTGAACTCTGGTGCTCCCTGTGTGGAGTTTGCACGTTCTCCTTGTGGCTCCTTGCCTCTGGGTGTTCCGATTTCCTCCCATATCCCCAAAACATGCGGGTTTGTAGGTGAATTAGCCCTCTCTAAATTGCCCCTAGTGTATAGGGTGTGACACTAGGGGACTGAGGATCTAGTGGGAGGGAGGAACTGAAGGGAATCCACATTATTCAGGAAATGGTGTTAGGTAAACTGTATGGACTGAAGACAGATAAATCCCCAGGGCCTGATGGTCTGCATCCCAGAGTACTCAAGGGGGTGGCCCTAGACATCGTGGATGCATTGGTGATCATTTCCCAATGTTCTCTCGACTCTGGATCAGTTCCTGTGGACTGGAGGGTGGCTAATGTAACCCCCCTTTTTTAAAGAAAGGAAGGAGAGAGAAAACAGGGAATTGTAGATCAGTTAGCCTTACATCGGTAGTGGGGAAGATGCTTGAGTCGATTATTGAAGATGTTATAGCAGCGCATTTGGAAAGCAGTGACGGGATCGGTCAAAGTCAGCATGGATTTATGATGGGGAAATCAAGCTTGAATAATCTTCTGGACATTTGTGAGGATGTATCAAGTAGAATGGATAAGGGAGAGACAGGCGATGTGGTGTATCTGGACATTCAAAAAGCCTTTGACAAGGTCCCACACAAGAGATTAGTGTGCAAAATTAGAGCACATGGTATTGGAGGTAGGGTATTGACATGGATAGAGAACTGGTTGGCAGACGGGAAGCAAAGAGTGGGAATTAACGGGTCCTTTTCAGAATGGCAGGCAGTGACGAGTGGGGTGTCGCAAGGCTCAACGCTGGGACCCCAGTTATTTACAATATATATTAACGATTTAGACGAGGGAATTAAATGTGACCTCCAAGTTTGCGGATGACACCCTAAGCAGCTGGGATGGCAGTGAGCTGCGATGAGGATACTATGGGGCTGCAGGTTAATTTGGACAGGTTGGGTGAGTGGGCAGAAGTATGGCAGGTGCAGTATAATGTGGATAAATGTGAGGTTATCCACTTTGGTGGCAAGAACAGGAAGGCAGATTATTATCTGAATAGTGTCAGATTAGAAAAATGGAAGGTGCAACGAGACCTGGGTGTGCTTGTACATCAGTCACTGAAAGTAAGCATGCAGGTACAGCAGGCAGTGAAGAAAGCTAATGGCATGTTGGCCTTCATTGCAAGAGGATTTGAGTTTCGGAGCAAGGAGGTCCTCGTGCAGTTGTACAGGGCCCTGGTGAGACCGCACCTGGAGTATTTGTGCAATGGGGCTCCTAATTTGAGGAAGGACATTATTGCTATTGAGGGGGTGCAGTATAGGTTCACCAGGTTAATTCCCAGGATGGCGGGACTGACATATGATGAAAACATGGGTCGACTGGGCTTGTATTCACTGGAAACTAGAAGGATGAGAGGGTATCTTATAGAACCATATAAAATTCATAAAGGAATGGACAGGGTAGATGCAATAAAATGTTCCTGATGTTGGGAGGGACCAGAACCAGGGGTCACAGTCTAAGAATAAGGAATAGCCCATTTTGGTCTGAGATGAGGAAAAACTTTTTCACCCAGAGAGTTGTAAATCTTTGGAATTCCCTGCCACAGAAGGCGGTGGAGGCCAATTCACTGGATGTTTTCAAGAGAGAGTTAGATTTCGCTCTTAGGGCAAAATAAATCAAGGGATATGGGGGTATGGGGGGAAGGGGGGGGAAGCAGGAACGGGGTACTGTTTTAGACGATCAGCCATGATCATATTAAATTGCGGTGCTGGCTCGAAGGGCCGAAGGGCCTACTCCTGCACTTATTTTCTATATTTCTATGAGTGGATAGAAAGTGGAATAACATAGAACTAGTGTGAAGGGATGATCGATAGTCTGTGAATGGGTTGCTTCCATGCTGTTTCTTTTAATCAACCAATCACTTTGGCCATCGAATTCCAGAGAAGAGGGTGAAATAAGTGACCATTGAAAGAGAGTTCAACTTGTGAGAAAAATAAATTTCAGAATAAAAACCTCCTGAATGCAGCCTAATTGCTAGAATTGGTCAATGAGGTTGAAGGTGATGACAGATTTATATCAGAATTGATGTGCCTTAGAGAACACACTTCCTCTCTTTGCAGTATGTTTGGACATGGATTAATCCTTTAACCTCTGGTGGGGAGGTTGGGCAAGCAGCTGTTCTGCGGAGAGTGGAAAGTATGAAACCATGCTTTGATATTTTCCAAACCAACAGTTTGTTTGGTCCTCCTTGGACGAAGCAGAACTCCAGCAGCGTTTGGAACAGCACTAGAGTTTAGAGGTAACCTTCAATTATGGAATAGGTTCACGTTGATAAGTGATAAGGGGTAAGCCATTTAGAATGGAGCCATTAAGAATAAGGGGAAGCCATTTAAAACTGAGACAAGGAAACACTTTTTCTCACCGAGAGTTGTGAGCGTGCAGAATTCTCTGCCTCGGAGGGCGGTGGAGGCAGGTTCTCTGGATGCTTTCAAGAGAGAGCTAGATAGGGCTCTTAAAGATAGCGGAGTCAGGGGATATGGGGAAAAGGCAGGAACGGGGTACTGATTGGGGATGATCAGCCACGATCACATTGAATAGCGGTGCTGGCTCGAAGGGCCGAATGGCCTACTCCTGCACCTATTGTCCATTGTCTATTGATAGGAGCAGAATTAGACCATTCGGCCCATCAAGTCTATTCCTCCATTCGCCCATGGCTGATCTATCTTTCACTCTCAACCCCATTCTCCTGCCTTCTCCCCATATCCCCTGACACGTGTACTAATCAAGAATCTGTCAATATCTGCATGAACAATATTCAATGGCTTGGCCTCCACAGTTGACCCCACAGATTCACCGCCCTCTAACTAATGAAATTCCACCTCATATGGAACAGAACAAGGAAGAGTACTGTACAGGTCAGGCTCTTCTGTGCCAAACATGATGCCAAGACCTCCTCTTACCTGCCTGCACGCAATCCATATCCTTCCATTCCCTGCATATCCATGTGCCCTATCTACAAGTCCCCCAAAATGCCACGATCATATCTGCCTCCACCTCCACCACTGACAGAGTCCAGGAACCCACCACCCTCTTCACCCACCCATATGCCTTCCCCCAGCTTTACATTTCACTTCTCTTCTCTTCATATCTAACACCCTTTTGTCTCCCTTTCACCTCCAGCCTCTATCACTCACTCTACCCATCAGCTACTCACCACACCACCCCCTCTCTTCTCAAGTGTATCCCCATATCACTTGCCAGGCTGTGTCCCACTCCCCCAACTCTATTTTCTAGCTCTCCCCCCCCCCCCCCCCCCCCCCCCCACCCTACAAGGGTCCATCCCGAAACGTCACCTATCCATGTTCTCCAGGGATGCTGCCTGACCCGCTGTTTAGTCTTTAATGTTTAGCGATACAACGGGAAAACAGGCCTGTTTTACCAAAGCCAATTAACCTACAAACCAGCACATCTTTGGAGTGCGGGAGGAACCATGGTGAAAACCCACACAGGTCACGGGGAGAATGTACAAACTCCGTACAGACAGCAACCGTAGTCAGGATCGAACCTGGGTCTCTGGCGATGTAAAGCGCTGGAGTATCTCTGGTATTTTGTCTTTTTTGCAAGATTTTGGCATCTGCAGTTCCTTGTGTGTTATATCGTGCTGTTTAAACTATATTCATCTCCTGTTCACTGGGGACCATTGAGTGCAGAGACACAAAAGATTTCCCCTCATTGACCGAGGCATTGCATGTAAAGCAAATCTCCCCCGGACCGTAGAGAGATGTTGCAATCAGTAGCGGCAGGTACCACCCAGGAGAAATTGGCAGCATCACAGATGGAAATCTTTCAAAAAATGACCTCAAACGCTTGGGCAAAAAAAATCCAACAAGCTCAGATCAACATTTCTATTAATAAATCATTTCAAAAAATGCAAATATTGGGGGGGAAAGGTTAAGTAAATTATTTTAGCTTTTTAATTTATAGGAATTTTGATTTGAATAGATTCTTTTTTTCAACGTCTGCATGGCTAACAGATGCTGGCAACTTCAGAACTCATGAATCCAAGTCCTGTTCATTCTTGGCGGCATCCCTTTGCATTCAGGAAGTCTTCAGAGCTGCAGAGGTGGGAGAAGCCGAGAGTGTTTCTTGATGTATGTAATTTATGATAATTTGAAGAATGCATGACCATGGATGTATAAATATGTGAGCATGTTTACAGAAGGCATAGGTTTAAGGTTTAAGGTGAAGGGGAAAAGATTTAATAGGAACCTGAGGGGGCAAGTTTGTTTTCACAGAAAAGGAATGCATTTTTCACTACCCATTTAGACTATTGATGGATCGGATAGGTTTAGAGGGATATGGACCGCATGCAGGCAGGTAGGACTATGTAGATGGGGCATGTTGGTCGGCATGGGCAAGTTGGGCCGAAGGGGCTGTTTCCACACTGTGTGACTATGACTCTATGGGTGATGGGTGGAATGAGATGCCGGAGGAGGTAGTTGAGGCAGGTACCATCACACATTTAACAAACATTTGGACGGGTACATGGATAGGGTAGGTTTAGAGAGATATGGGCCATACAAAAGCAATAGGGACTAGTGTAGATGGGAGCTCGCAGTATAAGGTAGAGACCGATGTCGGGAAGCTCCAAAGTTGCAAGAGGTTCGACCCGGGGTATTATTGCCTGGCGTGGGGAGCTGAGATCCCCCCGATACGGGAGCTTGATAGCCTCGACGTGGAGGGCCAGACTGCCGGCTACGGGAACCACGATCGCCATGACAACGGAAGGCTCGAGGCCCCCGACCGCGGGAGAACAAAGAAGGGAAGAGATTGAACTTTCTTTTCGCCTTCCATCACTGTGAGGAATGTGGAGGAGTCACTGTGGCGGATGTTTATGTTAAAATGTATTTCTTGTGGTTTCTGTTGCTTTTTATTGGTATGACTGTACGGCAAATCAAATTCCTTTTATGTTTCAAAACATACTAGGCTAATAAAGTATGATTATGATTCAAAGTTGGGCCAAAGGGCCTGTTTCCACGCTGTGTGGTTCTTTAACTATATGACAAGGAGCTGCAGGTGCTGGAATCCAGAACTAAACACAACATGTCAGAATAACTCAGCGGGTCAGGCAGTATCTGTGGAGGGAATGTACAGACTACTGACCCACTGAGTTATTCCAGCACGACTGTGTCGGAGTGACCTTGTTAAATCTTTTTGTGAAACATATTAATGTACTTTATTTGCTATTTGACATGACAACATGAATTACTTCATGACTCAGAGTCATACACTTCCCAAACAGGCCCTTCAGCCCAACTTGTCCATGCTGACCAACATGCCCCATCTACATTAGTCCCAGTTGCCTGCATTTGGCCCATTTTCCTCTAAACCCTTCCTAGCCATGTTCCTGTCCAAATGTCTTTACAATATTGTTGTGGTACCTGCCTCAACTACCTCCTCTGGCAGCTTGTTCCATGTATCCACCACCCTTGGATACCCCATTCCCCCTCATCATCCCCACCTCTTCCCTGTGCCCCACCACCTGGACATACACCCATTTGTCCCCTCCCTCCCCTTCCACCTGTACACCTCCCTTTGTCTTCACAATGCACACACCTATCCTTATCTCACCCCTTCTGCCTTTTCATCTCTGGCCTTTGTCCAACCATCTACCAATCCAACCCCAACCTCACTGGCCTCTGTGGCAGAGAATTCCACAGATTCACCACTCTCTGTATGAAAAACAAATTATCAGCTCGGTCCTAAAAGACTTCCCCCTTATCCTCAAACTGTGACCCCTTGTTCTGTACTTCCCCAACATCGGGAACAATCTTCCTGCATCTAGCCTGTCCAAACCCTTAAGAATTTTGTACGTTTCTATAAGATCCCCCCTCAATCTTCTAAATTCTAGCGAGTACAAGCCGAATCTGTCCCGTCTTTCTTCATATGAAAGTCCTGCCATCCCAGGAATCAGTCTGGTGAACCTTCTCTATACTCCCTCTATGGCAAGAATGTCTTTCCTCAGATTAGGAGACCAAAACTGTACGCAATACTCCAGGTGTGGTCTCACCAAGGCCCTGTACAACTGTAGTAGAACCTCCCTGCTCCTATACTCAAATCCTTTTGCTATAAATACTAACATACCATTCGCTTTCTTCACTGCCTGCTGCACCTGCATGTCTACTTTCAATGACTGGTGTACCATGACACCCAGGTCTCGTTGCATTTCCCCTTTTCCTAAGAGACGTTTGAATAGGCACATAGATATGCAGACAGATAAGAAATGGCCTTGTCATCACGTTCAGCACAAACATTATGGGCCGAAGGGCCTGTTGCTGAGCTCCCTGGTCTATGTTCTTCAAGGCTGACTGAAGACACAAAATGTCACCTGTCCATTCCCTCCACAGATGTTGACTGACTCACTGAGTTCCTCCGGCATTGTAGCATTGGGAAGATTTAGCCTGAAAATAGGATTTCAGGCCGAGGTTAATGAAATGGCACAGATTTAACAGATTAAACAAAGATCTTGGCCAACCTTCCCGCCTTGGTGATGATCATCTCGGTGCCGATATCGTGAAACCTCTTCCACAGGTCAGCACATTGTAGTTCCATCTGAATCTCGTCCATGGAGGAGGTTGTGAGGGAGGAGGGTGGGTTGGCACCCAGCTCGGTGGGAGAGCTGTAGGAACAGGCCGTGTGCTGTGCTGGGCTCTCCCCCTCTGCCGAAGGGCTCTGCTCCTGATCCGAGCTCAGCTGCGACTCTGCAAACACACGCAGGAAATCACATCGCAAACTACTCACCACAAACACCAATACAATGCTCAGTTCAGTTTAGTTTTGTTTCGTGCTAACCAGCCTGCAGAAAGACCAAACATGGCTACAATCGAGCTATTCACTGTGTCTTGACACATGGGAAGGGAATAACTTTTAGCGCAAGGTAAAGCCAGCAAAGTCCGACCAAGGATAGTCTGAAATGTAGAACCTGCCTTTGGATAGAAAGTACAACAAGTTTGAAAACCGTGACCACCAAGTTGAAGAATATCATCAGGTTCTTGAACACTGCACAACACTAACCCCCCCAACTATCAACAGTCAACAGAGAGTGTTGAATGTGCTGACAAAGGAACAAGGAAATTCTAACTTTCAGCAGCAGAACAGGTCTATAAAGAAATACTCATAGATAAGGGGCGGAACATGGCGCAGCGGTAGAGCTACAGCTTACCCGGGTTCGATCCTGACTACAGGTGTTATCTGTACGGAGTTTGTACGTTCCCTCTGTGACCTGTGTGGGTTTTCTCCAAGGTCTTTGGTTTCCTCCCACACTCCAAAGACGTACAGGTTTGTAGATTAATTGGCTTGGTATCAATGTAAAATTGTCCTGAGTGTGTGTAGCATAGTGTTAGTGTGTAGGAATCGCTGGTCGGCACAGATCGGTGGGCTGAAGGGCCTATTTCCACACTGTATCTCTAACCTAAACTAAACTAAACTAAATAACACATAATAAACCCTATGAACTTCTATAGATTGTCTTTGATTCCATAAGGAATTTGGGTTTTTTTGCACTCGTATTGAGGTTATTGATTTATTAATTTTTTGCTTATTATGACTATTGTGTCTGCAGGCCTATTATGAAGCAAGTGTTGGTACATATGACAATATGACAACACTCCTGGCTTAACTCTTAGGAACTTTAGAAACTGGAATAGTCATCTAATCCTAAAGTTTGGAGCTGGCCTCCTGAGAACTATCATCTTGCTCTTAGACAATAATAAACCTAAACCCATATCATCACCTTTTTAAAATGTAATTTTAAAGATCTATACTCTGCCTTATCCCATATCTCCCCTCCTCCTTTTGCCCAGATTGCACTTTTGCCCGCTTTGTTAAATTAAAGGTGCAACTGCTTTAAGTTGTTGTATAAAGTTCCTTAACATCATTCGAGGCATTTTTGCACTACAGATTATTTACACTGCAGAGCTGCAACTTTATTATATTAACTGCACATTAGCCGAACATGACTATGGCAACATTTTGAGACTTGATGCCTGATAGTTTTGAGTTATGCCACTGGCTACATCACAGCCTAGTTCGGCAACTCGAACACCCACTGAGCATGTTGGACACTGCCAGGCCCATCACCTGTACTGACCTCCCTACCATCGATGGGATCTACAGGAGGCGCTGCCTCAAAAAGGCAGCCAGCATCATCAGAGACCCGAACCACCCTGGCCACACGTTCATTTCATTCCTGCCATCGGGAAGAAGATACAGGAGCCTGTAAACTGTGACCTCCTGGTTCAAGAACAGCTTCTTCCCAACAACCATGTTTTTATTTCAGATTGTCAGCATCTGCGCCTTGCTGATGACCAATGAACACTGTAGAAAAGTTTGGCATAGGGCCCTGACCACAAATATCACCCATCCATGTTCTCCAGAGATGCTGCTGAGTTACTCCAGCACTGTGTCTTCCTTAGTTAACTCTGTTTTTGGAGCTACAAGGAATTGATGCTGGAATCTTGAGCAAAACACAAAGTGCAGGAAGAACTCAACGGGTCAGGCAGCATCTGTGGAGGGAATGGACAGGCAACGTTTCGGGTTGGGACCCTTCTTCATTCCATGACATGTTCGCAAATTTTGTTTATCCAGTTAGAAATCATATCAAATAAAAGGCTCTGTAGATAATTCTATCTATTGTAAATCCCTGTGAATTACTGTATCTATTGTAAATCTCTGTGAATTACTGTGAGACTTAGAATCAGTGGAATCAATGGTTCTTTATTATCATGGGTACCAAGCTACAGTGAAATACTTTCTTTGCATACAGATCAGTAAGATTGCCATATATAAGTACAATCCCGATGAGGTACCACATGTATAGAAACAGCCCACTGAGTCCATATGCAAGAGTTGCCATGTCTTGGTGCCATTTTACGCTAATTACCTGTGTTTAGGATTCTAGAAAAGCATCATTGATCTTGGGCAGTTAATGAAGTGATATCCATAATTATGTTGTAGCAAACACTGAATTGATTCTAAAAATGTTCATTTAACAAGTTCATCACAATTCTGACTGAAAAACCTTCATATTCAGGCAAAATAAAAATGGATTCAGTGGAAATCAGTTGTTTGCCAAAAATATTTCAGTGAAAACTATGTTCAGGTCAGATTTTTGTAGATTGTGTGTTGGCCAAAGCTAACTGGCCAAATGGTTGACTACAGCATTACAAATGAGTCAATTAGGCAAAGCAGCCTGTATTGAACAAAACTCCCATTTTTCCATTTTTGCATTACTGAAAGATGTTGATGCTTAGACGAAGGGGCTTGACTTGTAATGTCACTTATCTATGTTCTTGGAGATGCTGCCTGGCCCGCTAAGTTACTCCAGCACTTTGTGCCTTTTGACATTGATGCTTTGGGTAGCATGGTGGCACAGCAATAGTTGCTGACTCACAGCACCAAACACCCAGGTTCAATCCTATCCTCAGGTGCTGTCTGTGTGGAGTTTGCACATTTTCACTCTTCAGACTCCATTCCCCGCATATCCATGTGTCTATCTAAAAGCCTCTTAAACACCACTGTCGTATGTGCCTCTACACCACCCCTGTCAGCGCGTTTCAGACACCCACCATCCTCCGTTTAAAATAATTGCCCCGCACAATCTCCTTTAAACTTTGCCCCTCTCACCTTAAATCTATGCTCTCAAATGCCTTTGACATTTACAACTAAGCGGAAAGATTGTTGTTTGATCTGCTGAGTTACTCCAGCTATCCGTGTTTGGTTTAGTTTAGGGATACAGCGCGGAAACAGGCCCTTCAGTCAGTCCACACCGACCAGCGATCCCTGCACATTAACACTCTCCTACACACACTAGGGATAATTTACACTTGTACCAAGCATACAAACCCAAGTCAATTAACCTACATCTTTGGAATTTGGGAGGAAACCAAAGATCTTGGAGAAAACCCATGCGGTCACAGGGAGAATGTACAAACACTGTACAGACAGCACCCGTAGTCGGGATCAATCCTGCATTTCTGGTGCTGCAACTGCAAGCACTGTAAGGCAGCAACTCTACTGCTGCGCCACCGTGCCACTCGTGTCTATCTTCAGAAAGATTCTGACTGTCTACCCTATCTATGCCTCTCATCATTTAAAAAAAATTATTTGATACATCTCCTTTAAACTTTGGCCTTCTCACCTCAAAGCTCTGCCCTGTAGTCTTTGATATTTCCACCCTGGGAAAAAGGTTCTGACTGTCTGCCTTCTCTATAGATGTCATCATTTATAAACATCTATCAAGTCTACGTGCAACCTCTGGCATTCCAGAGAAAAATATCCACGCCTGTCCAATTTCTCCTTGTTGCCCATCCCCCTAATGCACGCACCATTCTGGTGAACCTCTCCGAAGCCTCTCCAAAGCCTCCACATCCTTCCTGTAATGGAGCAACCGTAACTGCACACAATACTCCCAATGAGGCTTAACCAAAGTCTTATAAAGCTGTATCCTGATTTCCTGACTCTTTATACTGAATGTTGTATTAAACCACTGTTCTCTTCCTTCCTGTGTGCTCACTTCACAACTCATGCTGTCAGCTTTTGTACTATAGTCATGTTTTTCATGGTACCCTACAGTTCTGACAGCAACAAGTCGACTCCATTCAAGGACCCAAGCCATCTTTCCAGGTGAGGCAGAGGTTCACCTGCACCTCCTCCACCCTCATCTGCTGCATCTGCTGTTCCAGGTGTCAATTTCTCTACATTGGTGAGACCAAGCGTAAGCTTGGCGATCGCTTCGCCTAACACCTCCGCTCAGTTCACATTAACCAACCTGATCTCCCGGTGGCTCAGCACTTCAACTCCCCCTCCCATTCCAAACCCGACCTTTCTGTCCTGGGTCTCTTCCATGGCCACCGTGTTGTGGAGGACCACCGTAAATTGGAGGAGCAGCACCTCATATTTCGCTTGGGCAGTTTACACCCCAGTGGTATGAACATTGACTTCTCCAATTTTGGGTAGTCCCTGCATTCTCCCTCCTTCCCCTCCCCTTCCCAGCTCGCCCACAAGCCCACTTTTTCTGCATCTTCCTTTCTTCTTCCCCCCCCCACCCCCACATCAGTCTGAAGAAGGGTCTCGTCCCGAAACATCGCCTATTCCTTCTCTCCATAGATGCTGCCTCACCCTCTGAGTTTCTCCAGCTTTTTTGCTTACCTGCAATTATACAATGTTGCAGAACAGCCCAAAGCATCGCAAAGGTTTGTCAAACTATGTCACTGGCCGTACCAGGGGATACTAGGACTAGGAGGTTGGTTTTAAATTGAATTGAGTTGAAAGAAACAACGTGGACGCTGGCCCTTTGGCCCATTGAGTCCGTGCCGACCATCGATCACCTGTTCACACTAGTTCCATCTTTCTCATCCACTTCCTACACACTAGGGGCAATTAACAGAGGATTAATTTACCTACAAACCACCACGTCTTTGGGATGTGGGAGGAAGCTGGTCCTGACCTCCCATCGACCTCATTGGAGACCTTAATCGGACTTTATTGGACTTTCTTGCAGTAAACATTATACAGTGGACAGCTTGATTGTAATCATGTCTGGTCTTTCCACTGACTGGATAACACACAACTAAAAGACTGTACCTCATGACAATAGTAATAAACTAAACTGAAACGCAAGATCGACACAAAGAGCTGAACCACTGAGTTACTCCTGCATTTTGTGTCTATCTTTAGTAGAAACCAGCATCTGCAGTTCATTGTTTATACATTTAAACTAAACCCCACGTGGTCACAGGGTGAGCGGACAAACTCCACACGGACAGCATCCGAGGTCAGGATCGAACCCAGGACCACGGGGTTGTGAGGCAGCTGCTCTACCGCTGCACCACTGTGCCTTGCACACTGAAGACAAGGGCTCCAGTCCTTTGAGGACATAGACATGAGGAGACATTTACTGAATCCTGTACTGAATGTCGAAGTACCTGGTAACACAGAGATATTAGAGGTGAGGGAGGGAACATGTGGAAGATCAGGGATATGTCGACACACGGCGGCAGCTAGATCAGACGTTATCTAATGGCCAAGTAGAGGCCATTTTATGGTCTGATTGTAGCTGTTGATCATAGAGTGATAGAACTCTCAGACTAAATAATATGCAAAGTATCAAACAGCTGGGACACTGGAATGTAGTAAATGAGCTGGAAACCAATGCTGTGCCTAGGGCTTATTCACTGGTTAGGACATTTTCAGAGACATTCAATTGAATTGCAACCCTGTAGCTCACTGACATGTATATATTGCCCACACATAACACCCCACCATGTGTTGTTAACTATCCATGTTAAATGCATAAATCTTGAAAGATAGTTCCCTCGATTCTGTGTTCAGTGGGACATTGACAAACACATTGAACAAGCCAGGGGGAAAAAGATAACGTTCCACTGTTAGCTAACATTTTGTGAAGCAGAATCTCTGAGTTTGCTCGTAAATAATGATGGCTCAGTGCCTCTCTTTAAGTTTAGATTTAATATTGTCACATGTACTGATGTACAAAGAAAGGTTTTGTTTTGCATGCGATCCAATCAGTTCAGATAATGTTAATAATAAATGCAATCAGATCAATTACAAGTACAGTAGGTGGAGCATAGGGGAATAGGGCTAGTGTAGATGGGGCATCTTGGTCATCATGGCCAAGTTGGGCCGAAGGGCCTCTTTCCATGCTGAATAACTCAAATGGATGCTTTAGAGTTTGCATATCAGCCCAACATCAGTGTCGATGATGCCCTCATTTACATGCAGCAGAGGGCGTACACACATCTGGACATCCCTGAAGCATCTGTAAGGATTACATTCTTTGATTTCTCAAGCGCCTTTAACACAATTCAGCCCCGACTGCTAGGGGAGAAGATGGAGAAGATGAAGGTGGATCCATAACTGGTACTGTGGTGTTTGGATTACCTTTCCCTCAGACCACAATACGTGCGCCCACAGAACAATGTCTCAAGCACCATCATGAGCAGCACAGGGGCTCCACAAGGAACTGTGCTGGCTCCATTCCTGTTCACCATCTACACAGCGGATTGCCAATACCTGTACAACACCAACAGCTGCTTTGTGCAGAAATGTTCAGATGGCACAGCTGTTGTCGGCCTCATAAAAGGGGGCAATGAGGAGGAGTATAGAGACACAATTAACAACTTTGTGGAGTGGAGTGCACACAATAACCTCCATCTCAACACCACAAAAAACAAGGAGATAGTTGTGGATTTCAGGAGGGGGATGAGGAGGACTCAACCAACACCAATCACCATCAGGGGCACTGAGGTGGAGGTGGTCGCCAACCACAGGTACCTTGGTGTGCAGCTTGACAGTGAGCTGGGCTGGAAGAGTCGTTGGACAGGAAGGGACAAAGTCGACTGTATTTCTTAAGGAGGCTAAGGTCATTCAACATCTGCCAACCCCTACTGTGCAGTGTCTACCATTCAGTGGTGGCCAGTGCTCTGTTTTTTGCTGTGGCCTGTTGGGGAGAAGGCGCCCGAATAGCGGACAAAAACAGACTGGACAAGCTGATCAGGAAGGCCGGCTCAGTGGTCGGGGCTGAGCAACTAACGGTCCAGCAGGTGGCAGAGGCCAGAACTCTGAACAAACTGGGTTCAATAATGACCAACCCCACTCACCCACTCCACGCCCTGAAGGTGATCAAGAGCAGCATCTTCAGTCAGAGACTGATTGCACCAATGTGCAAAACTGAGGGATATAGGAAGTCTTGTATACCAGCTGCTATAAGGTTTTATAATGCACAAAAATAATTTTGCATTTTTTTAGTATTCATTCATTGTATTTTAACTTATTAAGTATGGAAGCTATCTGTGGAAATGTGTGGTGTTATGGCTGTCTTGAAGCTGTTGTGGCACTGTAATTTCCTCTAAAGGATTATTAAAGGATCTAATCTAATCTAATCGAATAGTTCTTTAATTCTATCACTCTATGACCAACAGCATTAATTAATGTCAGCAATATCCCGAAGATTTGGATCTTAGAAAGGCCGGCACAGTGGCACAGCTGGTAGAGCAGCTGCCTCACAGCACCAGAGACCCAGGTTTGATCCTGACCTCGGGTGCTGTCTGTGTGGAGTTTGCACGATCTCCCTGTGGCCATGCGGGTTTTCTCCGGGTGCTCCAGTTTCATCCCACATCCCACAGATGTGTGGGTTTGCAGGTTAATTGGCCCTCTGTAAATTGCCACTAGTCTGCAAGGAGTGGATGAGAAAATGGGATAACTTGGAATTAATGAAACGCATGCTCATTGGTCAGTGTGGACTCGAGGGGCTGAAGGGCCCGTTTCCATGCTGTATCTTTCAATGCAAAACATCAGAAATAAAAAAGGCAGAAACTACACCCAATTTCTTAAACCAATCTTATCTGTACACTGTGGAAGGCTCGATTGTAATCATGTATTGTCATTCCACTGACGGAAAAGCATGCAACAAAAGCTTTTCACTATACCTTGGTGCACGTGACAATAAACTAAACTAACTAACTAACTAACACTCAAGTAATAATCATCGTTGGTTCATGAGGTTTGTGAGGTTGAGTGAAGCAACTGTTTTCAGTCACTATGACATATGGCCTTCTTTTGCCCAAACGTCTGAAAAATACTTTTTGCCATTTCCGTTACTTTTCATTCCAGCTGCCAGGTGGAATTCAGCCCTCAGGGCAAACGCAAAAGCTGATGCAAGTTCCCTTCACATTAGATTTATTTGAAAATCATCTTTGAGTTGAACAACGATGTGACCTCAGGATGTCATGGAAACAATTTTCAATGTGAACAACTCACCGCCCCAGGGCACAAGGATAAAGTTGACTAAATTAACCAAGATCACCTCAATTCGCTGCTCTGTCTTCGACTTTGTTTTCAGTCTTGTCGAGATTCTCTTTTAGAACTTAGAGATATCCTCCGACGCATGGTATCACACACAGACAAGGAACTAAGTGATAAAGGTAGTTCTGAGCATCTGAATCGAATTTTAGAATTTATCTGGTAGAATTTATCTATTTGTATGTTAACTTTGAGTGGAACACTTTTGGAGACAAACTCTCATGGATTTTTCTCTCAATTTTGTAAATTTTACCTCCCTAACTATGACTCAAATTTTGGAAGAGTTTCATCATTTTCATGCACTGTGGTCATTTTTAATAAATCTAATTATTGTATTAATGTATATATTAATTTAATATGTTGCCATATCTAATACATGAATGTATCTTTAGACTTTAAGACTTTAGAGATGCAGTGCAGAAATAAACCCTTTGACCCATCGAACCGGCGCCAACCAGCGATCACCCTGTAGACTAGGATTATCCTACATCTAAGGGGCAATTTAGAATTTTTTTACCAAAGCCAATTAACCTACAAACCTGCGCATCTTTGAAGTGTGGGGAGAATACCGGAGCACCCAGGGAAAACCCACACAGTCACAGGGAGAACCTGCAAACGCCGTACAGACAGCACCCGTAGTCAGGATCGAACCTGAGTCTCTGGTGTCGTGGGGCAGCAACTCTACCACGTCGCCCCTAAGGCTTTGTAATTATGGGGAGGGTTGCATCGAAGCCCATGTTTCTGACCTTCACATCATGTGGATTTTCTGCATCATGAATAGTGGCGGAAGACATGACTGATTCACCCTGTGCCATCCAGAATCCACGTGTGATGTGTATTTCCTAGCTCATTCTCTCCCTCCAGAACTCAATATTCCAGCTTCACTTCCTGGCTTACATGCACAGCATGTACTTAATTGTTCACATCATTTATTTCATTAAATAAACTCAATGGCATCAGAGAATCAGCTAAAGGAGAAAGGAAAATATTAGATTTTATTTCACTCAAACTCAGTAACTGTTAATACCAGTGGTCTCGTGTTATTCCCTACATGTCAATCAAAACTGTTAAATGCTTTTATTCATGCTTTTGTTTATCTGTTTCGGTCATATGATGAACAATGACATACTTTTAGTTTTAGTTTATCTAGAGATACAGCGTGGAAACAGGCCCTTCGGCCCACTGAGTCCATGTCAACCAACGATTGACTAGATACACTAGTTCTATCCAACACTAGGGACAATTTACAGAGGTCAATTAACCTACAAACCTGCAAGTCTTTGGAGTGTGGAAGAAAACTGGAGCACCCGCAGAAAACCCACACGGTCGCGTATCTGTGGAATTCTCTGCCTCAGAGGGCGGTGGAGGTGGGTTCTCTGGATGCTTTCAAGAGAGAGCTAGATAGGGCTCTTAAAAATAGTGGAGTCAGGGGATATGGAGAGAAGGCAGGAACGGGGTACGGATTGGGGATGATCAGCCATGATCACATTGAATGGCGGTGCTAGCTCAAAGGGCCGAATGGCCTACTCCTGCACCTATTGTCTATTGTCTATTGAGAAAGTACAGGCAGCACCCATAGTCAGGATTGAACCCGGGTCTCTGTCGCTGTAAGGCAATAATTCTACCACTGTGCCACCATGCATCCCCTGTCTTCAGGTTTTATTGTGTCTTCAGGCCTGCTATTTTAAAAGAGGATTTAGAATTAGATTAGAATTAGAATTAGATCCTTTATTTGTCATTCAGACCTTACGGTCTGAAGGAAATGTTGGTATCTGCAGCCATGCATACAATAATAAACAACAGAACAGACAGTAAACACAAATTAACATCCACCACAGTGAGTCCACCAAGCACCTCCTCACTGTGATGGAGGCAAAAATCTTAGGGCTGCTGTCTCTATCCTCGTCTTCTCCCTCTGCGCTGAGGCGATTCCCCACCGGGTGATGGTAAGTCAGTCCCGCGGCTCACCAAACCTCGCGAACGGGCCGGTTCAAACTCCGCGGCCCAGGGGTGGTCAAAGCTGCCGCCCTCCAGTCCAGCGGACACAGAAGAAAGCATTTTAAGGATGAAGCATCGTTAGTAAGATTGATATTAATTGCTGACAGCTAGAATCATTGATAATAGTCATGGTGGGCCACACGTTTGTGGTTGGCACAACAAAATTAATGGCTTGACTCTTTCAAAGGACAATTTAAGACCAAATCATATCGTGTAAAATGCAAGTCAAGTTGAGAAAGAAAGCTTTGGGACTTCAAAGAACCTTCCAACACCCAAATAGCTTCACATCCAGCAGAATACTTCAGACATGTAGTCATCGATGTTATGGAGAATGTATACTCATTGTGATAGTGGTCAAAAAATGTATTCTTTCCCTGTTGGTTGAGGTCTAAATATACTTGGACACCAAGGAAATTTACTTGAAGATCTGAAGGTCTGAAGAAGGGTTTCGGCCCAAAACGTTGCCTATTTCCTTCGCTCCATAGATGCTGCTGCACCCGCTGAGTTTCTCCAGCTTTTTTGTGTAACCAAGGAAATTTACTTGCTGTTCTTTGAAATGGTGCCTAGTTGGCAGCACGGTTGCATGGTGGGGGAGTTGCTGCCTTATAGCACCGGAGACCTGGTTCCATCCTGACCATGGGCGCTGTCTGTACTGAGTTTGTATGTTTCCCCCGTGACCAGTGAGGGTTTCCTCCAGGTGCTCTGGTTTCCTCCCACATCCCCGAAACGTACAGGTATGTAGGTTGATTGCCTACGATAAGTTGTAAAATTGTCCCTAATGCGCATAGGTTAGCGTACGGGGTGATCGCTAGTCGTCACGGACGTGGAGTCTGACTGTACTCTAATGAACTGGCGGCACATTGTAATGTACGTTTAATCATTCAGATAGGTTGTCGGACCATGTCGGTGAGGTGTTGTGGGGTTGCTGGCTGGGAAGATGGGTCAATGGGTTCAGTCCTAGTCAAAGCAAAGCAAGGCACAGAGTGGGGTCCATGCCAATCCAAGTAACACCTCAATCCTTCTGTCTCATACCTTCTCTTTTAATCTCTGCCCTTAGTTCCAAACATCTGCCTATCAAATATTCCTTTCTCCTGTATCCACCAATTACTCGGCAGGTCTCGCTCTCTCTTGAAAGTATCCAGAGAACCTGCCTCCACCGCCCTCTGAGGCAGAGAATTCCACAGACTCGCCACTCTCTGTGAGAAAAAGTGTTTCCTCGTCTCCGTTCTAAATGGCTTACTCCTTATTCTTAAACTGTGGCCACTGGTTCTGGACTCCCCCAACATCGGGAACACGTTTCCTGCCTCTAGCGTGTCCAAGCCCTTAATAATCTTACATGTTTCAATAAGCCCATCAGGCTATTAAACACTACAAACATCAAATAGGCTCTGAACTTGGGGGCATTATTTTTGAATTTACACTATTATTGTCTATTTATTAGTCTGTGTTTTTTATATATACTGAACCTTTTTTGTTGTTATTTATAGTTTTTACAGAGTTATATGATTACATATCAGTTGTGCTGTTGCAAGACATACAACAATAAAACTCCCTTGACTCTTGACGTAGTGCTCTGTCTCATTCAGTTTGTGTCCTGAGGTGCTGATCTGAGAATCTATTCTGTGTGCATTCCATAAATTAATTCTCCATCTTAATACCACTAACTTTGTACAGTCTAAATGCATCTGCCCTGGTAACCCATTAAAATACAACATTCAGTGTGCAAAACAAATGAACATTTTGTGCAAGCAGGCTTGCAGACAGCGAGCATCACCTATGTCTCATTTACCAACAGTTCTGCCTTTCATATAAACTCCTCCCCAGCCTCTCCCCTCCATACCGTCGTTTCAATTTCATATCCATTTTGTGGAAGACTTTTGAGGGTGTCAGACTTCATTTTTAAATTTGTATACCAGAATTCACATTCTAGGAATCATGTTGAATAACAGATATAAACAAATTCGGTGAATAAAATAAATCTAATTGTTTTCCAAAAAAGACACAAAGTGCTGGAGTAACTCAGCGGGTCAGGCAGCATCTCTGGAGAAGTCAAGTCAAGTCATAAGTCAAGTTTATTTGTCACATACACATACGAGATGTGCAGTGAAGTGAAAAGTGGCAATGCTCACGGACTCTGTGCAAAAAGACAAACAACCAAACAAACTATAAACACAATCATAAACACACACATATTATTTTACATAATAAATATTGGAAGGAAAAACGTTCAGTAAAGTTAGTCCCTGGTGAGATAGGCGTTTACAGTCCGAATGGCCTCTGGGAAGAAACTCCTTCTCAACCTCTTCGTTCTCACCGCATGGCAACGGAGGCGTTTGCCTGACCGTAGCGGCTGGAACAGTCCGTTGCAGGGGTGGAAGGGGTCTCCCATGATTTTATTTGCTCTGGAGTTGCACCTCCTGTTGTATAGTTCCTGCAGGGGGGGCGAGTGAAGTTCCCATAGTGCGTTCGGCCGAACGCACTACTCTCTGCAGAGCCTTCTTGTCCTTGGCAGAGCAATTCCCAAACCAGATGGTAATGTTTCCGGACAAGATGCTTTCCACAGCCGCTGCGTAGAAGCACTGGAGGATCCTCGGAGACACTCTGAATTTCCTCAATTGCCTGAGGTGGTAAAGGCAATTGCCTTACTCATGAGTGCTGAGGCGTGTGATGACCATGATGACCAACATCAGAGATGTGGACTCCCAGATATTTAAAACAGCTCACCCTATCCACAGGATCCCCATTTATCCTGGATAGAGAACATGGATAGGTGACGTTTCACAGAGTGCTGGTGTAACTCAGCGGGTCAGGCAGCATCTCTGGAGAACCTGGATAGGCAATGTTTTAGGTCAGGACACTTATTCAGACCTGCTGAGTTACTCCAGCACTTTGTCAATTTTTTATAATGAAGAAGGGTCCCGACCTGAAACGTCACCTATTCATGTTCTCCAGAGATGCTGCCTGACCCGCAGAGTTACTCCAGTACTTTGTGGCTTTTTTTGTAAACCAGCATCTGCAGTTCCTTGTATCTAATTCTTTTCAGTCTAAAGCTGGGTCCCGATTTGAAACATCAACCTTCACAGAGGCTACCTGAGCCGTTGAGTTCTTCCAGCACTTTGTGTTTTGCTACGATTCCAGCATCTGCAGTTCCTTGCCCTTCTAATTATTTTCTTTTTGTTTTTCTTCCTGTAATGGAGGTGGGGAACAAGGAGCAGCGGCAAGCCGCTGCTATTTTCCCAAAAACTTCGAACAACAACAATTAGCCTTGAACTGACCTTAAGTAGCAGTTACCACATCTCAAGAGGAAGTACTTGACCCAAGGACTTACAGGGGCAGACCAGGCTAACTCCAAAGTGTGATGTGCCCCGTTTAGTTTAGTTTAGAGATACAACATGGAAACAGGCCCTTCAGCCCACCGAGTCCACTCCGACCACCAATCCCCTAGTACACTAGTACTATCCTACACTCTAGGGACAATTTACAATATTACCATAGCCAATTAACCCACATTAATCTGTATGTCTTTGGAGTGTGGGAGGAAACCGGAACACCCATAGAAAAAACACACATGGTCACAGGGAGAGCATACAAACTCCACACAGACAGCACTCAAAGTCAGGATCGAGGCCGGGTCCCAGACGCTGCGCTACAAGGGTAACTCAACTAAACCAACAGAGATATTTTAGAGTGAGCTCTCATCCACAAAACGCTCAACATCTCAAACACCTTTGACAAACAGATGGGATTCTCGACACTCCAACGAGTATATTAAAAATCCGTGCCATAAGATTTTATGCACACATGTACTGTAATAAATTCATGACAGAGAAGAATGATTTAAAACCTGGAATTTCTCAGCTTTTAGCCAAAAGTTAAAAGATTAACTGTGAAGTTTGATTTGCATTCATTTTCAGTCCAATAATATGCAATGCAGACTACTTCTCGATTCAGTGCCAGAGACACAGATGACACCAGAAACTGCTAGAGTCACGGACTATGGAGAAAGCTGTCATGGGATACAGTGGGATAAAGACTGATACAGATATGGGCGGAGGAGAAATGGCAGGTGGAGTTTAATCCCAGCAAGTGTGATAATTGTGCCTTTAGAAGTGGTGAATCTTTGCAGGCAGTGTGGTGGCACAACCATCAAAGTCACTGCTCACCGCTCCAGAGACCCAGGTTCAAGCCCGATCTCATGTGCTGTCTGCATGTGTGTAGGGAGTGGATGAGAGCGTGGGATAACATAGAACTAGTGTGAATGGTGAGCGATGGTCGGCATGGACCCGCTGGGCCGAAGGGCCTGTTTCCATACTTTGTCCCTAAACTGGACTAAAGCTAAACTCCAACCTGGCGAGCTCCCAACTAGATCGGCTAGCAGATTCAAATTTGCTACGGGAAGGTGTGAATAAGGGCATCGTTGCTTGTGAATGGACTCGACATCTATCTGAGATCACAGCTTCCATGTAACCACAGTGCAAGAGTGAAACAGATCGGCATTGGGCAGTGTGGGGGCATCTTTTGGACCAAGCTGGTCTTGTCGATAGAACATACAGCAAGCAGTACAGCACAGGAACAGGCCATTCGGCCCACAATGTTGTGTCCAACATGATATCAAACTAAACTAATCCATTCTGCCTGCGTGTGATCCATATCCCTCTATTCTATGCATATCCATCTAAAAGCCCTGTAAAAGTCACTATCACATTAGCCTTCACCTCCAGTCATAGCAGCGGGTTCCAGGCACTAACTGTCCCCTTTGTAAAATACGTGCCCCACACATCTCCTGTCAATGTTGCCACTCTTATCTTAAAGCTGCAGTTTTTGAAATTTCCACCATGGGAAGATTGTGACTGTCTACCGTGTCTATGCCTCGTAAGTTTCAAGAGTCAAGTGTCAAGAGTATTTTATTGTCATGTAGATCAATGACTTCACTATCATATACACAGATAGCAGTCTCACTCTACTTAAATAATTAATTTCATTAGATCATATTCATAAATGATCGGAGCAGAATTAGGCCATTTGGCCCATCAAGCCTATTCCACCATTCAATCTTTCGTCTTTCTTCTTTCCATAGTATATCATCTTGCATTTCCCCCCATCCACAAATGCATTTGCATGCTGACTTAACCTACCTATATTTTTATTGTCACATTCTACCTTCCTTACAACTTACTAACTAGCATTGAGTTGGACTACCAGCTATGCCACTGTGCTGCATCCAGATCATTGATATCAGATTGTAGATAGTTGAACTCCCAACACTGATCCTTGGCACTCCACTAGTTACAGATTGCCAATGCAAATTTCACACATTTATCCTGCTTGTCTCCATGTTATCTGTTAGTGAGCCACTGCTATAACCACACTAATATATTGCCACACCTTCAAATGTCACTACTTTCCCAATGACAAAATGAAAGGAGTAAACTGTGAAGTAGATACAGTAAACTGATGTAGCAATATAGCTAAGGATCCATCATCAATTTGGCTCCTCACCATATATCTTATATTAATTGGCAAACAGGAATTAATTTAATTAAATCCTGCACTCTATATATAAAGATGTAATTCTGCCAATCTATTTAGAATTGAGTGTAGAATTTTAATTAAAAGGTTTATAAACCTCAGTCATCACCTTGGCAGCTCCACACATCTTGAGATTCCTTGATCATAAATCCATGCATCTGCAACACTGCCAATTGCATATCACAGTTGGACAGGACCAAAGGGAAATTCTTGTAACGATGAGCGATGACTTCAAAGGCCACTTATCTCTGACTAGGCTTTCTAAATGTCTGTAATTTTAAGCATTTGAAAATCTGGAGTATATTTTACCCGTTTTTAATCACTTTAATGACTGAGCGAAACGCAAAGTGCCAGAGGGACTCAGCAGGTCAGGCAGCATCTGCGGAGGGGATGGGCAGGTGATGTTTCGGGTTGAGGCACAGCATCTATAGCTCCTTTTGTCCCCATTTTAATGTACTTTTCTAACACCAATGTTCTAAATATTGGTATTACCTTCATTGTTTTTAAATTTAATATTTACTTAGAAATGGAAACTAATCAAGGGCCCATGCATTTCACAATATAAGCATCATCATCCATTGATTGCATCATAAAAATGCTTTATTACAAGAAAATTATCTAACCAAGACCTACTCACTCAGATTGCATGACTAAAGTATATAGATAAATTTAGGCCTTATTTTTACTTTTTCTTTCACAATATCCAGTTAATAGAATAAAATAAATCTTTGCAATAAACAATGTTCTGAATTTTAAAATAATTGATAGTATTTCACCCAGTAACTTTCTCCCATAGTTCATATGCCTTCTCATTCTTAACAAAAATACAATTAAATTGCACACAGAGGGACTGCAGATGCTGGACTCCTCAGTGAAACACAAAGTGCTGGAGGAACTCAGCGAGTCGGGCAGCATCTGTGGAGGGAATGGACAGGTGACATTTCTTCAGACTGACCGAAATGTTTCCTGTCCGTCCCCACCACAGATTCTGCCTGACCTGCTGAGTTCCTCCAGCACTGTGTGTAAAATAAATTGCATGTCACACATGCCCAGGCAGTTACAACTGCTCACATGGTTTAGTGTCCTCGTTTAGTGTATTATTGGCACATGTACTGAGCGAGGTACAGTGAAAAGCTTTTGTTTGCGCGCTATCCAGTCAACGATATACAGAAATATAATCAAGCCATCCACACAGATAAAGGGTACAACATGTAAATCGAATTGGGTTCTTTAAATGTTGCCAAAGATCAGACCTATGCCTGAGCTGCCAAGCCGTTCCAGAATTTCCTGGTTTCAGTTTATATTTGCAGGACTTCGATTTTGCGAGTGTTTTGATCGATCTGTTTTGGACTTTAGGCCAAGCCAAAGCTCGCTGCAACCATGGGACGATGCATTGGTTGGAAGTGATAATATCACTAAAACTCATACTTTAGGAAACGCGATCCAGAAAGTCAGTGGAAAGATGTTCAGAGTATTTTTTTGCAGTGTGAATGTTCGAAAACCGAATGTACTTCGTTGCACGCTAATCACTCCGCTGAGATGAACATGGAGTAATATCTACACATATTAGTCAATCCATCATCTATCCATGTTCTCCAGGGTTGCTGCCTGGCCCACGGAGTGACACCAGGCCTTTTGTGTCTATCTATGATATAAACCAGCTTCTGTAGTTCCTTGTGATTACATCTGTAGACACTGGATGATTAGAGTCATAGTCATGCAGTCCCGGACTGTACCGGTCTGTATGTTGTAAAATTGTCCCTAGTGTGTCGGATAGTGCTAGTGTACGGGGTGATCGCTGGTCAGCATGGACTCGGTGGGCCGAAGGGCCCGTTTCGGCGCTGTATCTCTAAAGTCTAAAGTAAAATCCCATCTAACAGCCAAGAGAATGCCTCAGTCTTTCGCTAGCCCTGTTACTTACTATTGAAAGCTCATATAATGCGACTTAAGGTTGCTGGGGAGTGAAATGTTTAAATCGTGGGGAGAAAGCTGATCTCGGGGGGGGGGGGGGGGGGGGGGGGGGGGGGGGGGGGGTGTAATGCGAATGGCGAGTGATTGGAGCGATGAATGGACACTGGATGAATGGTGAGACTCAGTGGATGAGTGGCAGTGGAGGCTTCAGACATGGACACAGCAGACACTGAACGGCCTTGACCACCTCTTGTGTTTTACGGAGCGTGTAATACAGTGAAATACATTTCTCCAGCTCCATCCACACACTCCAATTCAATGCCGCTCGGAAGAGTAAGCTGTTTTGTGTAGGAAGGAACTGCAGATTCTGGTTTACACCGAAGATAGATTGAAGAAAGGTCATGCCTCATCTCTGGATTAAATGTATCTTGTATCTTGGATCGGGTCCCTTCTTCACATTGTAGGATGTTTTGTGGTCAGAATATTTCGCCCGCCTTCCAAGCCCGACCTAATTTGAGGTAGGACATTCTTGCTATAGAGGGAGTGCAGCGTAGGTTTACAAGGTTAATTCCCTGGATGGCGGGACTGTCATATGCTGAGAGAATGGAGCAGCTGGGCTTGTACACTCTGGAGTTTAGAAGGATGAGAGGGATCTCATTGAAACATATACGATTGCTAAGGGTTTGGACACGCTAGAGGCAGGAAACATGTTCCCGATGTTGGGGGAGTCCAGAACCAGGGGCCACAGTTTAAGATTAAGGGGTAAGCCATTTAGAACGGAGAGAGGCAACACTTTTTCTCACAGAGAGTTGTGAGTCTGTGGAATTCTCTGCCTCAGAGGGCAGTGGAGGCAGGTTCTCTGGATGCTTTCACGAGAGAGCTAGATAGGGCTCTTAAAAATAGCGGAGTCAGGGAATATGAGGAGAATGCAGGAACAGGGTACTGATTGGGGATGATCAGCCATGATCACATTGAATGGTGGTGCTGGCTCGAAGGGCCGAATGGCCTACTCCTGCACCTATTGTCTGTTGTCTATTGACCTGAGCCGCCGCCTGTCCATTCCCTCCACAGATGCTGCCTGGACCGCTGTTGCCCCAGCACTTCATCAGGCAGTGGGGATAGGTCACATATAGGCCAACATCTAATACAATTCTGAATATTACTGCATCCTAATGTTAAATGCAATCACCCAACTGATCCGACACTGTGGGCGGGGGTGTTGTTTTGTGCACTTATACCGACCCTAATCTTTAGTATACTGTGTGCAAAAGATATGCTTGTCTGCCGTCTCAAAACTCCTCCCTGTCAATATAATCATCTACCATTTATTCATTGCATTTTTAATAAACAAGTTGTAGGAATTCCGCCGCCTGTTATCAGCTCCTATTGAGAATTATTCAAAAGTGTGAGACTTTATAGAACCGATGCAATAGCATTGATTCAGTCTGTAGAAGGGTCCCGACCTGAAACGTTGCCTGTCCATTCCCTCCACAGTTGCTGTCTCACCCGCTGAGCTCCTCCAGTACTTTGTATCTTTTTTATTGTAAACCAGCATCTGCAGTTCCTTGTGTCTGCATCCGCCTCGTCGCTATTACAGCTCCCCCCCTCCACATCAGTCTGAAGAAGTGCCCCGACCCGTAAACATCACCTATCCATGTCACCAGAGATGCTGCCTGACCTGCCAAGTTACTCCAGCACTGCGTGTCTTTTTCGGCATTAACCAGCATCTGCAGTTCTTTATTTCTCCACCAAATGTTTAGCGGGACATATAGTTAAAAACAGACAGACATTGTTAGAGATTCGAGTCTGTGGAATTCTCTGCCTCAGAGTGGAGTGAGGTGGAGGCCGGTTCTCTGGATGCTTTCAAGAGAGAGCTAGATGGGGCTCATAAAAATAGTGGAGTCAGGGGATATGGGGAGAAGGCAGGAACGGGGTACTGATTGGGGATGATCAGCCATGATCACATTGAATGGCGGTGCTGGCTCGAAGGGCAGAATGTCCTCCTCCTGCACCTATTGTCTATTGTCTATTGTTGCAGACAGTTCCTGTTTATTTTTCTATTGATTCTACCCGTCCCATGATTGTTTGATGTTTCCATCTAGCTGATCCAGACGTTTAACGCGCATTTTACAACGTTGGACGCTTTCTAGAATCTTAACCCCTTCCCCTCTCTCCCCGTCCTGTCCAACTCTAGTTCTAGCTTCACTGCCGTCCTGGTTAATTTTTTTGTTTAAGAAGGACTTCAGAATTAAGGGACAGAAGTTTAGGGGTAATATGAGGGGGAACTTCTTTACACAGAGAGTGGTGGCGGTGTGGAATGAGCTCCCAGTGGAAGTGGTGGAGGCAGGTTCATTGGTATCATTTAAAAATAAATTGGATAGGCATATGGATGAGAAGGGAATGGAGGGTTATGGTACGAGTGCAGGCAGGTGGGACTAAGCGGAAAAAAAATTGTTCGGCATGGACTTGTAGGGCCGAGATGGCCTGTTTCCGTGCTGTAATTGTTATATGGTTATATGGTTATATGGTTATAAGGAACTGCAGATACTGGAAAATCGAAGGTAGACAAAAGTGCTGGAGAAACTCAGCGGGTGCAGCAGCATCTATGGAGCGAAGGAAATAGGCAACGTTTCGGGACGAAACGTTGCCTATTTCCTTCGCTCCATAGATGCTGCTGCACCCGCTGAGTTTCTCCAGCACTTTTGTCTATCCTGATTAATGTTGCTGTTTGTGTGCCTCCTTGTCACCTCCCCTTCAGCCAACAACGAACCAATCTACATTTCATTGCTATTTGCGTAACCTCCCACATCTCCAGTCTCCCTCTCCCCTGACTCAGTCTGAAGAAAGGTCTCGACCTGAAACGCCACCATTCCTTCTCTCTAAAGTTGATACCTGTCCCGCTGAGCAACTCCAGCATGTCTATCTTCGGTTTAAACCAGCATCTGCAGTTCGTCCCTACGCGTTTTTCTTTATTCCGTTCTGGGATGCGTTAACTACATGATCTAATGGTGACATTGACAGTGTCCCAGCGCGTTCCACGATTTCTATACCGCTAGGTAGCATCTACAGGAGGCCATACCATTTGCCTTTTGTTTTGAGAGCTGAGAAAAGTTTGGACCAAAGTGAACACGTATTGAACAAATTGATGCACTGCGCATCCCGCTCCTATCGGCTGGTGTGAAAAAAACCTTCGCCCATCTCATTGCGATCGTTCCTTATGTGGAAGGCTGCACCAGGAATCACCCCTTGTGCAACTAACCCCCTTGTTGGAATCAACAGAGATAAACAGATAATGGGGACAAAGAACTGCAGATGCTGGTTTATACCAAAGATAGGCACAAAGTGCTGGAGTAACTCAGCGGGGAATGAGCAACAGCCTTTGTTGTTACAAGCAAGATGACGACTCGGGTTTGATACACGAGATATTACCCATCCCATAGATGTTTGGATTTGAGAAAGCGCTAAACGCCGGGAATGGTTGGCGGAAGACAGCTCATAAATGTGCATCCATGTTATGATTCATTTTGAAACTTAGAACAGAGACGAGGAAACACTTTTTCTCACAGAGAGTGGTGAGTCTGTGGAATTCTGTGCCTCGGAGGGCGGTGGAGGCAGGTTCTCTGGATGCTTTCAAGAGAGAGCTAGATAGGGCTCTCAAAGATAGCGGAGTCGGGGATATGGGGAGTCGGCAGGAACTGGGTACTGATTGTGGATGATCAGCCATGATCACATTGAATGGCGGTGCTGGCTCGAAGGGCCGAATGGCCTACTCCTACACCTATTGTCTATTGTCTAGTAATGAGGAAGGGTCTCGACCCGAAACGTCTTTCCTTCTCTCCAGAGATGCTGCCTGTCCCGCTGAGTTACTCCAGCATTTTGTGCCTATCTTCCGTAATGAGACGGATGGGATTCACAAGAGGCATCGACCCTAATATAGTGATTATGTAAAGCGTAGCATCATTTCTGTACTGTGTATTAATTAACGTCATAAAGTCCACCGCACGAAAACAGACCATTCGGCCAACTCATCCATGCCGACCAAGATGCCCCATCTGCTCTAGAACTATTTGCCCACATATGGTTTATATTCCTCTAAACATTCCCTATCCTTTCCCATTATTTCCCATTCCTTGCCATTTTTATAGCACAGTTAATGCCCGTCGCCACTCTGCTCCCACGACCCTCACTGCCCCGAATAGTATCACACAAATCATATAACCATATAACCATATAACAATTACAGCACGGAAACAGGCCATCTCGACCCTTCTAGTCCGTGCCGAACACGTATTCTCCCCTAGTCCCATATACCTGCGCTCAGACCATAACCCTCCATTCTCTTCCCATCCATATAACTATCTAATTTATTTTTAAATGACAAAAACGAACCTGCCTCCACCACCTTCACTGGAAGCTCATTCCACACAGCTACCACTCTCTGAGTAAAGAAGTTCCCCCTCATGTTACCCCTAGACTTCAGTCCCGTAATTCTCATGTCATGTCCCCTTGTTTGAATCTTCTCTACTCTCAGTGGGAAAAGCTTTTCCACGTCAACTCTGTCTATCCCTCTCATCATTTTAAAAACCTCTATCTAGTCCCCCCTTAACCTTCTGCGCTCCAAAGAATAAAGCCCTAACTTGTTCAACCTTTCTCTGTAACTTAGTTGCTGAAACCCAGGCAACATTCTAGTAAATCTCCTCTGTACTCTCTCTAAGCTAACATCGAAGCTAACACGCTTTCTTATTTAATTGAATTAATTTTGAGATTCCTGCAATCTCGTCCCCTGCAGAATTTCCCAAGCAAGCTATGAATCGAATGATCAGTATGCGTGAATGGGGGCAAATTAACACCAATTCCGTACAAAGAAGGAACTGCAGGTGCCGATTTACAACAAAAAAGAGACGGAGTGTTGGAGTGACAGTGTCTCTGAAGAACAGGACAGGTGATATTTCAGATCGACCCAAAGCGTCGCCTGTCCATGTCTCCAGAGATGTTGCCTCATTTGCCCAGTTACTCCAACAATTTGCGCATTTTTGTTTTCAACCCAATTCCGTCCTTTTTCCACTAGTTTCGCCTGTGTTTTTGTAGGACGTTCTACGATGGGCCTTTTCCCGGAATCCAGCAATATCCAAGTTTATATCACATTCCCGTCAATAGAAAATAGACAATACGTGCAGGAGTACGCCATTCGGCCCTTCGAGCTAGCAGCGCCATTCACTGTCATCATGGCTGATCATCCCCAATCAGTACCCAGTTCCTGCCGACTCCCCATATCCCCTGACTCCGCTATCTTTGAGAGCCCTATCTAGCTCTCTCTTGAAAGCATCCTGAGATGCTGCCTCCACCGCCCTCTGAGGCAGAGAATTCCACAGACTCACCGCTCTCTGTGAGAAAAAAGTGTTTCCTGGTCTCCGTTCTAAATGGCTTGAACTGTGGCTCCTGGTTCTGGACTCCCCCAACATTGGGGCCATGTTCCCTGCCTCTAGCGTGTCCAAACCCTTACCAATCTTATATGTTTCAATGAGATATCTTCCCATACTTCTAAACTCCAGAGTGTACAAGCCCAGCTGCTCCATTCTCTCAGCATTTGACAGTCCCGCCATCCCGGGAATTAACCTTGTAAACCTACGCTGCACTCCCTCAATAGCAAGAATGTGCTTCCTCAAATTAGGGGACCAAAACTGCATACAATACTTACTAGGGCTCTGTACAACTACAGAATGACCTCTTTGCTCCTATATCCGATTCCTCGTGTTCTAAAGGCCAACATGCCATTCGCTTTCTTCACTGCCTGCTGTACCTGCATGCTTACTTTCGTAGACTGATGAACAAGGACCCCCGATCCTGTTGTACTTCCCCTTTTCCCAACTTGACACCATTTAGATATTAGACATCGTTTGATCTTTCTGAGTTGCATTCGGTCTGTAGAGAGCAGGGATGGTTGTGTTGTCTTGGACTAGATGTCGGGGTAGCTGGCAGTGATCAGACTGGATCTCCAGCGTTTCTTGTAGATATTCCAGTGGGGGACATGAACGTCTTCAGAATGGGGAGTCCATCTTCTCGTTACATTTCTCTGCCTGCTGTTAGTTCACAAAGTGTCCACTTCTGTGCAAAGTTGCCTTTATATCTAATCAGGATGCATTAAAACATTGATTCAAAGCATCGCTCATCGATGTTCATCGATCAATTGGATAGATATGCATGGAATTGGATAATATGGATGAAGGGAATGGAATGGTCTGAGCGCAGGTCGCTCATCGGGGATGTTCTCGGCACGGACTAGATGAGATGCCTGGCCCGTGCTGTAATTGTTACTCCACAGATACTTAGTGTGTGTGGTACTTACTTAGTGTGTGATTTTGTAAACCAGCATCTGCCGTTCCTTGTGTCTACAAGACTTTTAGCCGTGAGTCAGAACAGCCAAATGCTACAAATTTATGAATGATTAATCAACAATAACATGCAACAGATAATATTTTTCAACAAAATGATATTTCGTTCTACATATTCATATGTGATATTCATAAAACCACAGGTCCGTAATCATCTTCCAGTCGCCTTTCCTACATTTTAGCTTCCCTGCATTGTGAGTGTAAATCTTTACATCCCCGACAACATAGGTTTGAAAAAGAAAGATGCTGACACAGGGACCTGCAGATGCTGCAATCTTGAGTAAAAACACAAAGTGATGGAGGAACTCAGCGGGCCAGGCGGCATCTGTGGAGGGAATGGACAGGCAACTTTTCAGGTTGGACCAATAGACAATAGACAATAGGTGCAGGAGTAGGCCATTCGGCCCTTCGAACCAGCACCGCCGTTCAATGTGATCAGGCTAATCATCCAGAATCAGTACCTCGTTCCTGCCTTCTCCCCATATCCCTTGACTTTAAGTCCCCATATCCCCATATCTTTAAGATATCCCCATATCTTTAAGAGCCATATATATAGCTCTCTCTTGAAGGTATCCAGAGAACCGGCCTCCACCGCCGTCTGAGGCAGAGAATTCCACAGACTCACAACTCTATTCTTCAGACAAACCAGTGTGGACAATTTCAGGGAAGCGACACTTCGAGATCCTGTGTGGTCATGAAAATACTTCCTTACCTCCATCTCAATTCTAATATAAAACACCATTCCATTTGCCTTGCTGATTACTTAATACATCTGTAATCAGTCTCTGTATTTGCAGTGCATTCAGAGAGTATTCAGACCCCTTCATCTTTTCCACATTTTGTTACATTACAGCCTTATTTTAAAATGGATTAAATTCTTTTTTTTATCATCAATCTACACACAATACCACAGAATGAAGAAATTAAAACAGGTGCTTAGACATTTTTGCAAAGTAATTTAAAAGAATTAACTGAAATATTACATTTACATAAGTATTCAGACCCTTTGCTAAGACACTCAAAATTGAGCTTAGGTTCATCCTGTTTCCATTGATTATCCTTGAGATGTTTCTACAACTTGATTATAGTCCACCAGTGGTAAATAAAATTGACTGTACATGATTTGGAAAGACACACACCTGTGTATATAAGGTCCCACAGTTGACAGTGCACAAACCAGGCCATGAAGATGAAGGAATTGTCTGTAGACCTCCGAGACACAGATCTGGGGAAGGGTATTAAACAATTTCTGCAGCATTGCAGGTCCCGAAGAGCACAGTGGCCTCGGTCATTCTTAAATGGAAGAACTTTGGAACCACCAGGACTCTTCATAGAGCTGGCTGCCTGGCCAAACTGAGCAATCGGGGGAGAAGGGCCTTGGTCAGGAGGTGAACAAGAACCTGATGGTCACTCTGACAGAGCTCCAGAGTTCCTCTGTGGAGATAGGAGAACCTTCCAGAGGGACAACTATATCTGCTGCACTCCACCAATCAGGCCTTTATGGTAGAGTGGCCAGACAGAAGCCACTTCTCAGTAAAAGGCATATCACAGCCCATTTGAAGTTTGCTGAAAGGCATGAGAACCAAGATTCTCTGGTCTGATGAAACCAAGATTGAACTCTTTGGCCTGAATGCCAAGCGTCACGTCTGGAGGAAATCACCTGGCCAATACCATACCTATGGTGAAGCACGGTGGTGGCAGCATCATGCTGTGGGGATGTTTTTCAGCGGCAGGAACTGGGAGACCAGTCAGGATCGAGGGAAAGATGAACGGAGCAAAGTACAGAGAGATCCTTGATGAAAACCTGCTCCAGAGCGTTCTGGATCTCAGACTGGAGCGGAGGTTCACCTTCCAACAGGACAACGACCCTAAGCACACAGCCAAGACAACGCAGGAATGGCTTTGTGACAAGTCTGTGAGTGTCCTTGAGTGGCCCAGCCAGACCCGGACAGGTACCTAATTGAACATCTCTGGAGGGATTTGAAAATAGCTGTGCATCGACGCTCCCCATCCAACCTGACAGAGCTTGAGAGGATCCGCAAAGAGGAATGGGATAAATTACCCAAATACAGGTATGCCAAGCTTGTAGCGTCATACCCAAGAAGACTTGAGGCTGTAATCACTGCCAAAGGTGCCTCAACAAAGTACTGAGTGAAGGGTCTGAATATTTATGTAAATGTGATATTTCAGTTATTTATTTTTAATTACTTTGCAAACATTTCTAAACACCTGTTTTTGCTTGCTTTTTTATTATGGGGTACTGTGTATAGATTGAAGTTTAAAAAATGAATTTAATCCATTTTAGAATAAGGTTGTAACAAAATAAAATGTGGAAAAAGTGAAGGGGTCTGAATATTTTCTGAATGCACTGTAAGAGTGATCGTATCATCCAGCACAGAAAGGCCCTTCGGCCCAACCTGCCCATGCCGACCAAGATGCCACATCTACACTAGTACCACCCGCCCACATTTGGTCCATTACCCTCTAAACGTTTCCTATCCATGTACCTGTCCAAATGAAACAAGAAGTTACAGATACTGCTTTACAAAAAAAAGAAATAAATGCCAGAGTAAATCAGCGGGTCAGGCAGAATCTCTGGTGAACATGGATGGGTGACATTTCAGATCAGGACCGTTTCATCAGTCTGAAGAAAGGTCCTGACCCAAAACATCACCCATCCATGTTCACCAGAGATTCTGCCTGACTGACTGAGTTACTCCAGCGCTTTGTGTCATCATTTGAATGTTATTGTTGTACCTGTCACAACTACCTCCTTTTGCAGCTTGTTCATATACTCATCACCCTCTGTGTGAAAATGTTGCCCCTCAGGATCTTATTACATTTTGCCTCTCTCACCTTAAACCTATGTCCTCTCATCTTGATATCCCAGCCCTGGGTAAAAGACTCGGTGCATTCACTCGACCTGTACCTTTGTACATGGACTAAAAGAGATGGCTTGGTAGCACAGTGGTAGAGTTGTTGCCTTAAAGTGCCAGAGGCCCGGGTTCGATCCTGACTATGTGTGCGGAGTTTGCACGTTCACCCCATGACTGCATGGGGTTTCTCCGGGTGCTACGGTTTTCTCCCACATTCCAAAGGCATACAAGTTTGTCGGTTAATTGACTTTGATAACATTTGTAAATCGTTCCTGGTGTGTAGGATAGCACCAGTGTACCGGGATCGCTGACTCGGTGGGCCGAAGGGCCTGTTTCCTCGTTGTACCTCTAAACTCAACTGAAAGTTTTAAAACTTAACATGTTGAAAAGCCAGAATTGGAGATGCACAGAATGATCGGAGGTTTCCAGGAATAAAGGAGGTAGCCAAAATAGGGAAAGGCAAGACAATGAAAAATGTTGAAAGCAAAGATGGAAGTTGGCAATTTGAGATATCGCTGGTGTAACAGCCAATATAGTCACCATGCACAGGTATGATGTCCAAATAGGACCTGGGAAAAAACTAGGACTTGCACAGCAAAAGTACAAAGCTTTTTAGTGAGCTTAGCCCAAGACATTGATGCAGGAAGCTAGCCAAGAGGAGATTGGAATAATTCAGGTACATTTCCAGGCTAATAATGGTGTTTAAATAATCGTGGATATGTAATCCATGTAGGATGGAGATGAGTGTTACCAGGTGTGTGCGACAAGTTGGGATTGGTGATGGAGAGGAGATGTGTTCGAAGCTTGGCTCAAAGTCAAACTGGATCTCTTCAGCCTCAGTGAGGGAGAGGTGGAGTAACTATCATCAGAGAAGATAGTTTGTGGCACGTTCAAGGCAGAGACAAAGCTCTTTGATTAGAGAATTTTCTGTTTGTTCAATACTCGATTTTCAACAAGGTCGTGGATAGTGGAGGGATAAAGAGAAGGAGTGGCGAAGTCTGGTTCAACGTATGTTTGTAAATGCTAACATTTACAAATATAGCAACCTATGTTTGTAATGCCTTGGAACAATGGTACTGGGGATGTAACACATGCACAGGATATAGAACTTGCTAAGTGTAACTCTTGGCAGGACCCAGGTAAGTATGGGGTGTGGGCAAGGGGGATAGAACCTATCACAATTCATTCTCTAGCTATGAATGGATAGAGAGCAATCACATAAAGACCATCTAATTCACCTTGGCACAGAAAATTGGCACATTGGCAGAAGATGGTATGGTCTTCAAAGTAAATACATTCACATATATTAAAAGCGTGCTTTTTAGGATTGTTCCAGTTTTATGTAACTTGTGGTAAAACAGATAGGGGAGCAGAAGAAGGGTTAGTCTAACATGGATAGTTAATTAGAAAGTGACTTGAATTTTGGGGAAAACGCACTTGTTCATGAGGCTCGATAGTTTGCATGCTCACCTTTTAAGGGAGTTAAGAAGTATTGAAACAATGAAGTTTTAAATGTGCATTTTACAGAGATAACTGGAAGCAAAGGACCCAAAACTACAGGACGTTTTAAAGAAATCCAATTTCTGTTTAAAATTAAAAAGTAGAAATAGAAGGACAGATATAATGTCAAGATGAAGAATGTGAGTGTAGAATAAGGTTCAAATGTTAGGGAGGAGTAAGAGAAATGTCAAGCATTTGTGAAAATCCAACTGATTTATAATAGCTGATCCAACTGATTTATAACATTCATCCCACAAAAAGTGTCACACCATTCACCAAACAGTGTCACATCATCAACAAAACTGTGTCACACCATTCATCAAACAGTGTCACATCATCAACAAAACGGTGTCACACCATCAATGAAACAGTGTCACACCATCAACAAAACAGTCACACCATTGTGAAACAGTGTTGCACCATCAACTACACAGTATCATTCCATCAATGAAACAGTGTCACATCATCAACAAACAGTGTCACACCATCGTGAAACAGTGACGCACCATCAACTAAACTGTGTCACACCATCATTTAACAACATCACATAATCACCAAACAGTTTCTCCGAGTATTTGATTTTTCGAGGAATCTTGCTGTGCACAGATTGCCTGTTTTGTCTTGGTCTTATTACATTATTACCCTTACAAGCACTTTGGAACACTGTGAGTTAATGTTTCAGAAGTGGAGGGAGGAAGGGGAAAACCTTAAAGAAATGAAAATTACAGACAGGGCAGTCACTGACAGGCCGAGAGAGCTAAAGGAAATTAAAGTACAAAAGCTGGATGGACCAATACAAGTATACTTAAAAAATGGTTAGGGAAATTGATCATGTCATGGTTTCAGGAGATTATTAGAAACAGGATTAATGCCTGAAGTTTTGAAAGTAACAAATGTGAAACACATTTTTAAGAAGGTGCATTGGGACTGCTACATTTTTGTGTTTCTTTTATCCTTTATATTCAAGGTATTTTTAGATTCATTCTCCAAACTGCTCATGAGTTGTAGTCAGCTCTGTTCCAGAGAATGTTTTATCTACCCTGAGCTAAAAGTCAAATGAAGCCTGGACATCGTGAGCAACACTCAGACGATATATGTCAGCTACTGGGTTAATCACGTGCTGTAAAAGGACCCTCAATGTCGGAACAGTCTGCATAATTTACCTGCTTTAATTGACAAATATACATATTAAATAGCAATTGAACAGCATGTAGTGGTATTAATGCATTTATTTTGTACAATAGCTATCACATTCCTTTATTAACAGCCAAATAGTTTATGGTTTACTAATACCACGCTAAATTAATTTTTCCTCGTGATGATTATACAACATTTCTGTTGCTTTTAGCTCATTAACCATCATTAATCTCATTAGCTCTTCTTGGAAGTTTCAGACTAATTCATCCATGAGACTCCAGCCAAGCTAATCCATTTCAAAAAGACAGGCCATTAAGTAACTTCAGACTGAAGCCTAGCAGATCCTAATGACTCCATTCAGCATGGAAATTGAACAAAGTACATCTGTGGAGCTGAGTGACTTAGACAGACCTTTCTCCTGTTCTCCTCTAGTTCAACATTACAAGGTTCTACTAAAAGTAGGCTGAAATATTATTAAGCATTGATCTGGAAGAAGGACAAACAAAATTCACAAATGTTTGTGGTACGGACGATTTGGGAAATAACCTAACACTAATATTAGAAGATAGCCTGGAAAAGGCATAGATAGAGTAGACAGCCACAACATTTTCCCCAGAGTGGAAATGTCAAAGACTAGAGGATTTCATAACAAGCGGATTTCAGTATAGGAGTAGAGAGGTTCTTCTGCAGTTGTATAGGGCTCTGGTAAGACCACATCTGGAGTATTGTGTACAGTTTTGGTCTCCTAATTTGAGGAAGTGCAGTGTGGGTTCATGAGATTGATCGCTGGGATGACGGGACAGTCATATGAGGAAAGATTGAAAAGACTAGGCTTGTATTCACTGGAGTTTAGAAGGATGAGGGGGGATCTTATGGAAACATATAAAATTATAAAAGGACTGGACAAGCTAGATGCAGGAAAAATGTTCCCAATGTTGGGCGAGTCCAGAACCAGGGGCCACAGTCTTAGAATAAAGGGGAGGCCATTTAAGACTGAAGTGAGAAAAAAAAATGTCACCCAGTGAGTTGTGAATTTGTGGAATTCCCTGCCACAGAGGGCAGTGGAGGCCAAGTCACTGGATGGATTTAAGAGGGAGTTAGATAGAGCTCTAGGTGCTAGTGGAGTCAAGGGATATGGGGGGAAGGCAGGCACTGGTTATTTATTGGGGACAATCAGCCATGGTCACAATGAATGGCGGTGCTGGCTCAAAGGGCCAAATGGCCTCCTCCTGCACCTATTTTCTATGTTTCTATGTTTCTAGAGGGCATAGATTTATGCTGTATGGGGCAATTATTTTTTTACACAGAAGGTGGTGAGTGCCTGGAATCCACTGCCAGGAGTGGTGTTGGAGGCAACAAGTAATAGTAACATTTAAGAGGCTATTGGACGCATGGATATGTAGGGAATGGAGTGATCTGGACATGTGCAGGCAGAGAAGCTTAGCTTAACTTGGCATCACATTCAGCATGAACAGTGTGGGCTGAAGGGCCTGTTCTCGTTGTGTACTGTTCAAACTTTTATGTTCTAAAAGAAGACAACGTTACACACGAAGTAGCTTCCATGACCTTAGAGATAGCTACGTGTGTTGCAGTCAATGAAGTATGACTTTTTCAAAGTGCGGTTATTATTAAAATGTAGGATTCTCTCAGCCGTTTTGTAGTTTCATAAATGACAATGGGGCAGCAATCAAGCAATCTGTCCTCAGTGATGTTGCCCGAGATGTTGATAGAAGCCTGCTCACCTGAGTGGCTGCATTTAAAGCTCCATCTGAAGGAAAGCACCAGTACAGAATAGAGTGCAAAGGACTGGCGCATCAGCCTGATGTTTCTGGAGTGGACCATGTTCGGAGTCAGTGAAAGTACTGGAGTAACTCAGTTGGTCAGGCACAGACTTACTCCAGCACTCTGTGTCTTTTTGTTTTATAAACCAGATTCTGCAATTCCTTGAGTGCATCTCCATAGAACAGTATCTCCATTATAAAATGATGAGAGGCATAAATAGGGTAGACAGTCAGAATATTTTATAGACACAAAATGCTGGATTAACTCAGTGAGACAGGCAGCATCTCTGGAGAGGAATGGGTGACGTTTTGGATCGAGACTCATCTTCAGACCAGATTCAGTCAGAAACATCATATGGATGTGTGAGGAATGGAGGGATTGGGTCATGTGCAAGCAGATACGTGACGGTATTGGCATCATGTTCAGCACAGATACTGTGTTCTGTGCTATAACGGTACAGCACAGGAACAGGCCCTTCGGCCCGCAATGTCCCTGCCGAACATGATGCCCTGTTAAACTGATCTCCTCTGCATGTATGATCCATATCCCTCCTCCATTCCCTGCATATCCATGTGTCTATCCAAAAGCTTCTTAAACACCACTATCAGATATGCCTTCACCACGACCCCTGGCACCCAACACTCGATGTAAAAAACACCCCTTTACATTTTGCCCCTCTCACCTTTTAGTCTTTTACATTTTCACCATTGGGAAAAGATTTTGAATGTCGAGCCTATGTATGCCTCTCGTAATTTTCTATACTTCAAGGATGGAGGTGGAGGCAGGTTCGGTTTTATCATATAAATATTAATTGGATAGGTATATGGACGGGAATGGAATGGAGGGTTATGGTCTGAGTGCAGGTAGATGGGACTAGGGGGAAATAAGTGTTCGGTACGGACTTGAAGGGCCGAGATGGCCTGTTTCCGTGCTGGAATTGTTATATGGTTATATGGTTATACGGATATAAGCATGCTTCCAGCCACGTTCTAATTGATGTGTAGATAGAATGGTTCCATCATGGGACAGCAATGAAAAGCCCCAGGCAGGGAGTTTTAGTCTTGGGGCAGAAGTTAATCTATTGGACTTTCCATGGTCACATTAAAACACAGAATGGGGCGGTGGTGGGATTTAAATACCATAAAACACGCAGACCAATATTTGTAAGTAGTTTGGAAAGACGACTGGAATATATGATGCATCAAGAATTGATCGGGTAGATCCACAGAGTCTCTTGTCCAGAGTGGGGAGATCGAGAACCGGGGAACGTAGGATTTTTGTGAGGGGATAAAGATTTAATAGGAATCTGAGGGTTAACTTTTTCACGCAGAGGGTGGTGGGTGTACAGAACGAGCTGTCAGTGGAGGTAGTTGCGGCAGGAGGCATCGCAATATTAAAGAAACATTTGGACAGATACATGAATAGGACATGTAGACGATGTAGGCAAAACTCAGGCAGGGAGGACTAGCATAGATGGGACATGTCTGTCGTTGTAGGCCAGTTGGGACAAAGGGCTGTATGACTGTAAGACAAATGCATGGTGATTGCACCCGGACACAACACAATGATGCTGGAAATAGGCTGACATCAACAACAGACTGTATGATGACATTGGGGAAGATTAGTTGGGTCTGATACAGAGATGTGTAAAGGAGAGCATTTGAAAGCAAGCACCAGAAGGTGATAAGATGAGTACACAAACCCCCCATGTCCTGTTCAATTGTGCAACCATGAATCTAGGAACTATGGATCAAAGTCCCATTCTAGATGTTGGAGAACACAATCAAAAGCTAAAACCAAGTGTAGCATGGAAGAATGGTGCTTTGTACAAGGTACCACCTTTCAGATGGAGTCATAGGCCTGTTCAGAATGGAGTCTGGCCCTTTGACCCAGCTTGTCCATGCCAACCAATTGGCATGTGAGGTTAGTCCCATTTGCCTGCATTTGACCCAGAGCCCTCCAAACCCTTCCTTTGTATATATTTATCCAAATGCCTTTAATTTGCTTTCTTATTTTTAATTCCAAATAATCCGTAATGTTAAGGCCTGTTTTCCTCTGAAATATAAAAGAACCCTGGCTAATATTTTATCTTGAGATGAATACCTAAGAATAGATTGTCATTTTGCAACGGTTTGCAAGATCTGCTCAGGCAGAAACATAGAAACATAGAAACATAGAAATTAGGTACAGGAGTAGGCATTCGGCCCTTCGAGCCTGCACCGCCATTCAATATGATCATGGCTGATCATCCAACTCAGTATCCCGTACCTGCCTTCTCTCCATACCCCCTGATCCCCTTAGCCAGAAGGGCCACATCTAACTCCCTCTTAAATATAGCCAATGAACTGGCCTCAACTACCCTCTGTGGCAGAGAGTTCCAGAGATTCACCACTCTCTGTGTGAAAAAAGTTCTTCTCAAGGAACTTCTCGAGGAAGATATTATTCAGGCAATGCTTGAAGATGTAGACACATTATGCCTGGTGTTCAGAGCTTTCATGTAGAAAGAAAATGCACAATGTAGCTATGATCACACAGGAGGTGATGAGCACAACAAGCAAATGTTTCGGGGAGCTGGTATGATAGATGATGTGAAGGCTTTTAAAGAAGGACCTGATGGATAGCAGAAAAAATAGACAATGGGTGCAGGAGTAGGCCATTTGGCCCTTCGAGCCAGCACCGCCATTCACAATCAGTACCCCGTTCCTGCCTTCTCCCCATATCCCTCGACTCCGCTATTTTTAAGAGCCCTATCTAGCTCTCTCTTGAAAGTATCCAGAGAACCTGCCTCCACTAAGGCAGAGAACTCCACAGACTCACAAATCTCTGTGAGGAAAAAGTGTTTCACCGTCTCCGTTCTAAATGGCTTACTCCTTATTCTTGAACTGTGGCCCCTGGTTCTGGACTCCCCCAACATCGGGAACATGTTTCCTGCCTCTAGTGTGTCCAAGCCCTTAACAATCTTAACAATCTTATATGTTTCAATGTAAATACGGCAGATTTACGGGTGGTTTTTACATTAGGTGGGTGCATTTTGTATTGCTCCTGTAACACAACACTGAAATCAAATATTATCTCTTGCAGAACAAACAAAATAGAAAGATAGACACAAAATGCTGGAGTAACTCAGCGGGACAGGCTGCAACTCTGGAGAGTAGGAATGGGTGAGGTTTCAGGTCGAGACCCTTCTTCAGACTGAAGACCCCTCTTGTGTATGAAGATGGGTCTTGAACCATTCCTTCTTTCCGGGGATGCTGCCTGTCCCGCTGAGTTGCTCCAGAATTTTGTATCTATCTTCGGCGTAAGCCAGCATCTGTAGTTATTTCCTAAACAAATTAGAAAGATAAATGTCATTTTTTAAAAATCGATCAAAATAAATGGCTGTATTCCGCCAACAGTCCTTTCACTACATTGTTGCATTAAAATTATGTTTTTCTCAATCGAACACAAAACTGCATAAGGCATCAACTAATACGTATAAGACGTCAAAAAATGGAATATATGACTTCTTCAAATGCTTGTTCAAAAATACTACAGTGATTAGTTATTTAATTTAATGCCGCCTCTTTTAACGTTAAACAGAAATTGCAACAAAGATTGTTCTTGTTTGTTAGAATAAACCTTTACTATTACAACATTTAACAGCTGTTGTGTATAAAATCCAATTTAAGAAATGCACCTTTCTTTGAAAAAGGCAGCAATGTACAACAATCTTATCAGGCAGACCCGTTTTTTTTTTTTCAAATGATAACGATGAAAAAAGTATAGCCAATATTTGATTGTAAAGGTATATCGCAATCTGTTACACCTTCATGAGCGGACACTTTGACCAAATGCTTTCTGAGTTTTCATTTCTTTGTCAGATATTCCGTGTCCAAACTAAGAGTTAACTAAAAGTGGACACAGTTCAAAACTAAATATAGAGTTACTTAGATAAATCTATGTTGTGCCTCAGCAATAATTTTTCTTTATTAAAACACTTTCCCAATAACTTGGGTTTGAACGTATTATTTTCTCAACAGCCAGGACGTGAGGAGCTGGATTTAGAATTTAACTCCTCGCCAAAAATGAACTGCAGCCCGTTGTATATTTATTTTCCCTGCAATTAATTTTGAAAAAAAAACAATGTCAAAATATTAATTGGGGGTAAAATTTCACTTTAGATGTTTTGGAACAGAATGCCTGTATGGAGAAATCGCGAGAGAGGGCTGCTTGCATTAGGCACCTAATTTTGTTTTTGAAGATTCGGTAGGTTAAAGGGGGAAAGGTAAAGCGTGATAAATTGCTCCAAACATCCCAGTTCCTTTCCAATATTGCCAGGGTTTCTGAAATCCTTGCAGGTTGGGCGGCACGGCGGCGCGGCAGTAGAGTTGCTGCCTCACAGAGTCAGAGACCCACTGACGGTACGAAGTATGTACGTTCTCCCCGAGACCGCGTGGGTTTCCTCCTGGTGCTCGGGTTTCCTCCCACACTCCAAAGACATGCAGGGTTGTCGGCTCATTTGTTTCCGCTCATTTGTTCCTAGTGTGTAGGACAGAACTATTGTACGGGGTGATATCTGGTCAGTGCGGATTCAGTGGGCCGAAGGGCCTGTTTCCACGCTGCATCTCTAAACTCAACTAACCTCTTACATAGAAACATAGAAAATAGGTGCAGGAGTAGGCCATTCGGCCCGTCGAGCCTGCACCGCCATTCGATATGATCATGGCTGATCATCCAACTCAGTATCCCATCCCTGCCTTCTCTCCATATCCCCTGATCCCTTTAGCCACAAGGGCCACATCTAACTCCCTCTTAAATATAGCCAATGAACTGGCCTCAACTACCTTCTGTGGCAGAAAATTCCACAGATTCACCACTCTCGGGAAAAAATGATTTTCTCATCTCGGTCCCAAAAGACTTCCCTCTTATCCTTAAACTGTGACCCCCTAGTTTTGGACTTCCCCAACATCGGAAATAATCTTCCTGGAACTAGTTTGTCCAATCCCTTAAGAATTTTGTAAGTTTCTATAAGATCCCCCCTCAATCTTCCCGCAATTCTATAAGATCCCCCCCTCTCCCCGCAATTGTTTAAATATCAAGCTGATTTGTGTCACCGGTTCTTCAAAACCTCCTCACCTCCAATTAAAATATCTGTTGTGCTAAGTAAGACATTGCACCAAAATTATAAACTGCACCCTTAAAGAAATCATGTTGAAAATTGTCTCTTCAATAAAACGTACTTACAGCATACAATCTAGCCATTTCTACGCGAATAAGCGAGATTAAAATACTGCCTCGTCAATGTTATCACAGCAAATGCCCAACAGTCTTTTTAATAGTAGGAAATTTAAAATATGCAGACTGTTCAAAAATATTACATTGAATTTTTTCCGATGTATTACATTAGCTTCGTAATACTGCTTCAGCACTTATTAGTCATAACTATGGCGGTGAAACTATACAACCTCGGAATACTACAAAAAACTGTATTGTGGCAATATATATGAGTGTTTTGTCCTTTCTACCAGATGATGTACAAATTGCATTCGCACCGTGAAAAAGCATCGCACAATTTACACTAGAATAGTTTACAATAAATACTATGGTGCTGTAATTTAAATAGAAATGACACCAATTTCCAAAATACTACGCCCAATGTATAACATGTACTCATGGTACGAATACTGAGATTCAAAAAAATAATCATCAATTCATTCAAGTGCTTCAGATAATTTCAGGCAACGTATTTTCTGCAGAACTCGACTATAACAACTTCGCGTTCTCGCTTAGAATACAAAGTTTGATCACAATTCCAATTATAAAACTCGCCCCAACTGGATGTATACCATTCGCAAGATAACACACTGTAAAACAAGTTAATGTGTCCTAAAATGGAACCTAGCCTCATCTCGAAGATCGCGTTGATCCCACGCAAGATTATTTTAAAAATATTTAATATTTGCTTTAAAAAAGAGCTATGACATTGCCTGTTCCAAATTAAATTAATACAATGGTGTATTGCTAAAGTTGGAGATAGGACGTTAAACTAACGTGTCTCTCCCTCTAAGTAATCCTTCGACAAATATTACACTGAATATATATGTATTATATCGTTCAAGTGGATTTCGAATATCCCTGCAGCATGAGGTGCACTTTTTAAAAAATCGGTCCAAACTACAAAATTGTCCGTTCCCAAATACTCAGGCGCCTTTGCCAATATATACACCCAAAGAAAAATCCCAATCGCTGTTTAAAGACTTTAAACACAAGCCCGATCCAAATATTAGCAGATTTACCTAAATAAATAGCATAATCGACATTATTCCTTCGAAGTATAAAACTGGCATTGAAACAAGGTGCCTACTAAAATATTTAAAATATTATTTCTTTCAATTCTCACGGTTTAAATCCTTGTTCTACTGAGGTGAAACTACTTCTAGAAATGGAGATCGAGGATGCCTTTGGTAAAATATTCCACAGTTGTTCCCAAACTAGAATATTGATCTCAAACTGCATTACATATAATACTAAATGGCGTCCCTACCCAACCGTATGTTAGGTCGAATGTAAAACGTCTTAACTATCGTCCCTTGCAGTGTAACAAAAACAAAACCCCAAAACAAGTTGCGCTGCAAAATATTTATTGTAAATACCTTCCCAATTACATTTGGAGCCGCCAGTCCTCCAGCTTCTTGAATGTTTAGCTAATTCCGAGACTTGGAATTACAAGTAAACTGATCTACTAAATGTAGGCCCTCATATTCGAGATTATTGGTGGCATTGAAGTTTCAGGCACTGAAATACTGGTAAAAATGCAAAAAGAATCGCTTATTCACTCGATGTTTGTAAATGTGAATCGAGAATGGTTCTCAGCAGACATCGGTGCCCGAGGCCCCGGTGTTAATATTAACAATGCTCTAAAAGTTTACAAAGTATACATAGACGCGTACCCGGAGTAAACGGCCATGGAAAAGGTTCCCCGAAGTACCGAGTGTAGAAGACATTTAAACGACGAAGAAAGATTTGTGTTTGCGTTTAGAACTGGCGCTTTAACTACCGGCTCACATCATCTTGCAGCAACAGAGAACTGGAGGTGCTGGTTTATACCAAAGATGGACACACAGTGCTGGAGTAACTCAGCGGGCCAGGCAGCATCTGTGGAGAACATGGATAGGTGACGTTTCGGGTGGGGAGCCTTCCAGAATATTTCATTTGTTTGGGGCTGCCCTTTTCCAATTGTTAAAATTACATTTCACCATTACTGGAAATTGGGCAAAAGTCATTTAATTGAAGCGTGGTTTATTCTGTGTGTGTGTGTGTGTGTGGGTGTGTGGGTGGGTGTGGGGGGGGGGGGGGGTGTGTGAGTGTGAGTGGGAGAGAGAGAGAGGGAGATAGATAGAGAGAGGGAGAGAGAGAGGGGGGGGGGAGAGAAGGATTGAATTGGAGGGCGAATTTCTACACTGACAACGGAACAGCTCTGAGCCCCAAGAGACTGCAGATGCTGTCTTCGGGAGTTCAAAAAAATACAGAGTGCTGGAGTAACTGGACGGGTGGCGCAGCATCTGTGGAGGATATGAAATGGTCGACATTTCAGGTCGGGACCTTTCATCAGCGTGCCCTGTAAAGCACTTTGACCAATAACTCCCCGCAGCCATATTCAACTCCAAATCCCTCTGTCCTTTTTTGAATAATTAGCCAATTCTGAAACATCAATTTCACAGCCTCTGAATTACTAATAAACTGATTTTAGGATCAGCCGTAGGCATTTGTTTCAAAATTAATTCTGCAGAAGAAAGCGAACTCGTGTTGGAACGTAAACAGCAGTCCTCTCTGTAAAAGCAAGTCCTACATGGTCTCAGCAGCAGATTGTATTGTACTTTTCTGCTCATTTTCACTGGCTGAAGCAATATCTGTGGAGGCTCTCGCTGAAAAAGAAAATGTATTCTCCACTTCAGGCGAGAGAGACGCTTTTCCATAACTTTGTAGCACTCGTTCAAATATCCTGTATTTTTTAAATTCAGGATGAGAGTTCGTCGATGCGACGGGGCATATTCTTCTAACCGGTTAACAGGAGGATAACAATCGCCATTTAAGTCGCTACAGTTGTTTTGTTTGTCGAGGAATATTCGTCGCCACCAAGAGCTGAAGTCCCAGGGCTGGCGGGACCCAAAATCCAATGCTTCCCCTACCAGCCAGAAGTGTCGTGCCCGCTCACTTAGCTTCTATACACTCAGAATTATTTTTTTTTTCAAAAAAAATGTCAACGCCAATTCCTTTGCCATTTTAAACGCAGTCCAGAGGCAACTTGGAAATGTGTAATTATCTCCATCGCGAAGCACAAAGGGGCCAAACACCTGTCATTTCGGTGCCGTTACCTGTAGCCCGCGCCTGGGAAACGGTGGACATACACGCCGTCGGAAACGGTACTATTCTGCCAAGCACCAAAGCCGAATTAGGGCCATTTCTGCAGATGGATTTCACTTTTACAACTCAAACAAAAGCCAGAAAGAAGTAAGCAGAGAAACAGTATCATGATTTTAATGGGCATGCCTGCCGCAATCATTTACTTCCCTACACTAATTTAATTGAGTATTATTATTTTATATTAAATCCTAAATGGTGTCATGTGGTAACTCTGACATTGTAGGGACTCCAGGGGTGTTATTTCAGGCGGGGTATGTGACTGCTCGGCGGTGGGACTAAGAGCTAAAACGGGCAGGGAACTTCACCCCGTGTGAAGAGAAGCGCGGTGAATCACAGCGCGCTGGATAGAGGGAACTCAGCGAGACAGGCAAGACCGTCAGGTGCTGTTGCCGCGCTCACACCCCACACTCTGTCTAACTCTCAATTAATTAAAAATCACACAGCGATCGGGGGCTTCTCTGCCCTAAAATACAATTCAGTAAGCAACACGATACAATATAAAAACACATTTTGCAAGGCGTATTGTGAGTCAGATGAAATCATAGTTATATGTATCTTCATTCACAGAAGGTGCACTGGGGAACAGTATACGGCAGGGGTAGAATTACTATTTTATGTCATTCCATAACATGAAAATCACATTTTAATCTTGTTGGGGCTCATGTTCAAATATTTTCTGTGGATTCACTTGGCGATTTAATGATTATAAATCATTTTTGGGCAGAATTTGGATATTGAACTGCGATCATCGCTTCACATTCAGGGGCGAGCGGGGAAAGCTAACGGATTGTACGAAAACTGCCGTGAAACGGGCACGACTGAGAGACTTTAAACGTCTCTGAATTAATTACAATGCAGCGGGCGGGGAGAATTGGTGTTCGAGGGATGTTTCAAATGCAGAACACAGAGGTTTATCAGCAACTCGATATAATATATATGTACATTCTGCAGGGTTTATTCTGCTTCAGGTTAGTTTCGTATCATACACGCTGGGGTGCAATGAAATTGCTTGTTCGCTCGGAGTTTACGAAGCAAGTTTGAGATCTCACATCGGTGCTTGAATGTCATTCAGGTTAGGGACATGCACCACAATTACAACTGGACTCCTCGCCAAGGGAACGACCTCAACAACCCACCAGCCAGCTAGAGGACGGGAAAGAAGTGTTGCCGGTGGGAACGAGTTTTAAAATCTTAACTCTCACCCCACCCGCGACCCGACAACGGCACTACGTAGAAAATCCAGACCACTGCTAGCGGCAACGCGGCGGCACATGACACCCGGCCAAAGGCGTGCACGGCGCCGGTCCCAACGTTTTAAGGCAGAAACTGCGTTTATGTTTTAAAAAACGGAACTGAATATGTGCTTCCCTCTCACGAAAACCCATGCAAGCGGGAACGGGAGAGAGAGAGAGAGAGAGAGAGGGGGGAGGGGGAGGAGGGGTGAGGGGAAATACAAGGTTGGAGAGAGGGAGTTATTTTTACAGAGCATTAACTATTTCCCATGAAGGGTTGTCCGGGTCCCGAGCCACGCGTGTATCGTTCCCTTCTAACGCGTGTGCAGAGCGCGGCTGGAGATACGTTGCCACTAACCAGAGTTGACCTCCATACACTGGCTTGAATCCGCGTTGTCTCCCAGCGCCGGGTCCTGGTTTATACTGTCCACACTCAGTTCCATCGTCTTCTCGCTCCATTCTTGGATTTTCCGCTTTTTATTAGTCCCGATCAGCGCTTCCACGGAGAAGGCGTGGGCCCGTGTACTGAGAGCGGCCGCCGACCGTCTCCTCTCACTCATATTATCCGAGTCGGGTGCGTTCGTTCAGCCGCGCAAATCAAACCCCCAGACTTCTTTCCTCGCAAGGACACCAATGCGAGAGGTTGAGAGGCGGTGTGTGTGTGTGTGTGTGTATGTGTGTGCACTGTAGAAGTTTCCCAAATGGAAACGAAAAGTAACCACAATATTCGTCGACAAATTCGGCCCTTGACTGACGCAGAAAGTTACAGAGGTCCAGAAGTGTTCACATCTCTCTCAGTGCCAGTTAGCATGTCGTTGGCTAGCGGAGAGGAGTTATTGAGTTTATCCTACTTGCCCCCTGCACACTGTCATCTACCCACCCCCGGCTGATTGATGCAAACGTCTGCTCCGTTTTACAGCAGAGGAGAGGTCTGCGTGCCTATCAACTCCTAGCGACCAATGGAAAAGCGACCAGCAACCCGGGATCCAATGACGGACACACACAAAATTTCCATGTCCATCGCCAGCACAATTCCAAAACAAACAACTGTAAATCTGGCCTTGTTTTCCCCTTCGCCCAACACCTTGATCCACAGCGAGCTAAAAAAAACCCACCAACTCCGATTTACAACGGCGGAGAAGTGCAACTTTCTAAAGTCGCTGGGCTGCTAGATTTCAGGCCAACTCTGCACTCAGCGTTCTGTTTTAAAATGGAGTTGAAGTGTTTGGGATGAAGTGTTTGGCAACTGCAACTGCACGGCTTGGTTGGTGTGCTTGAGAATTCAATTAGCAACACATTTAAATGCAATCGGTTTGTTAAATTTCCCCGCTCGTTTCTGGTGGGAATAGATCGCCAAGAAATGCCAATAGTCTGTACAGCGTTCCCCCTGTTGCTGGGCGTCTCGTTCCCATATGTGCATCTCTTCCCCCATAGCCGCCGTGAGATGGGGCAGCAAAGGGAACTGGCAACTGCGGGGATGACCACTGCAAACTACAGCGTCGGAAACACAACAGAAACAACCATGATCATTTTATCCTTGTTAGCGCATCAAAGTCCACTGGGAATTTCACCGGGGGCATTTTTATTTGAATTTGAACGAAGTTGATTGCGGTTTCATAAATCGGATTTTTTTTTTAAAGCAAAATTATAAAATAACATTAGCAAACAAATCGATCTGTCTCACTCCCTCGCTGCCAACATTATAAACAAGGGTCTCGACCCGAAACGTCACCCTTTCCTTCTCTCCAGAGATGCTGCCTGGCCCGCTGAGTTACTCCAGCTTTTTGTGTCTATCTTCAGAAGATTAAAGATAGTTTAGATTATTGAACTCCCTCGTAATTAGGGACAAAGTGTACAACAATATTCAAATGCTGATGTACGTTTTATTAACAGATATTATATATATATATATATATATACAGCTTAAAAATACATAAATAATACATAATGTATATACATTATATACTGTATAATGTATATATATATATACACACATCTATATATATATATATATATATATATATATATATGTGTGAGTACATATAAGCATTTATGCATACTCATATATATCATAAAATACATATTTATATATGTATATTATATCTTATACATTTTAGTTATATATCTATATATATTATATCTTATACATTTTATTTGTTTATCCTGCCGGTAAAACGACATTATGTGTCCACCCTGTTTTAAAGTTGATATCCATTAATGGCATCAGTTTTGATTTAGAGTCACGGAGAGATAGCCCTGTTTAAACATTCACCAGTGTTGAGTTTTGCACCAACGGAAATTAATGGTCGTTCCATTTAAAGCAAATGAGTTGCAAAATAAAATGTTCAACTCATCCTTGATCAGAATGTGTCGCGGGATGTTCAGCTGGCGCCTAGAGAGAACGAAATGAAACAGAAAATGCTGGAAATAGGCGTTTGGTCTGTTCGAATTTGATGTGACCGGGTTACTGGTCCGGGCAAGGCATAGAGAGAGGCGGCGGCGGCGGCGGCGGCACCCACCCGCGCCCTCCCTCGCCCCCCTCCCCCACCCCTCGCCAGCCCCCCCCCACACCAACATACCCCCGTGCATTTGCAAGATTTTCCGCTCGATTTCATTGTTTTAAAGGCTTGCTCTTGAATAACAACGCGATTGAACTTTCGCGAGTTGATTACATTTTCAACATCTTCATCAATGAGGTTTATCAGTTGTATTTTGTGTATTATTCTCTTTTAAATGTTGATTCCAGACTAACTCAGATTCATCTCACAAATGGTGTTTCTAAAGGCGGTTATTAAATAATTGTATTATTAATTGTTATATGATTACCTCTGTGTTATTCCGCGAAATAAGTACATTGCCGGTATATAGGACAATTAATTACGCGTTTTGTTGTAATTGTTGTAATCAAAAAGTAGAGTTAGTTAAACATAAATGAGTCTGAAAAAGGGTCTCTACCCGAAACGTCACCCTTTCCTTCTTTCCATAGATGCTGCCTGTCCCACTGAGTTACTCCAGCGTTTTGTGTCTAAAACATAAACAATATAGTGAAGGCCATGTTAAAATCCTTGTGAATTTGATGACCAATTTGGTATATTGTCGGAAGGAACTGCAGATGCTGGTTTAAACCGTAGACACAAAAAGCTGGAGTAACTCCGCGGGTCAGCCAACACCTCGGGAGAAAGGAATAGGTGTCTGAAGAAGGGTCTCGACCCGATCCGTTACCCATTTATTTTCTCCAGAGATGCTGCCTGTCCCGCTGAGTTACTCCAGGTTTTTTGTGTCTATATCGTGTATGCGTTTAATGATGCGACGTTCTGCCAGTTAGCGCTATCTTCCCGCTGGTCTTTCGCAGATTCGAACCTTTCAATTGACTGCTAGCTAATTCAACATTTTAAATGTTCCCCCTTCCCCCCTCCCACCGCAGATTGGATCGCAGCGGTATTAATGGTGTTCTTCCCGTTCCAAAGAATTATCCTCCGCCTTGGCGCAAGCGGCTGAACAATATTCGGTTTTTCACGGGGAAATTACATGGGTCAGGTAATTGAAATATACAAAATAATGTAGGGACTTTAGGGTAAGTAAAAGCTTAGACTGTATTCAGCACAGTGCATTTCAACCCAACCTGGTTTTGTCTATCCAAAACGTGGCAACACTTGTGTACCGCCTAGGTCATTTTACCGGGTTGTATGCAAAGCAACGCATTTCATGTACATATGACAATTAAGTATTTAAGAAGGAACTGCAGATGCTGAAAAATCGAAGGTACACAAAAATGCTGGAGAAACTCAGCGGGTGCTTCTGCACCCGCTGAGTTTCTCCAGCATTTTTGTATACCTCCTGACAATTAAGTGTCATTGAATCATTCAATCACTCAATGGAAATGGTCTCGCAAGATAACGTGAATATCAATTTTATTTTTTTCTGTTTGACATTCAATTGACTATTTAACTCAAAGATTAAAGCGATACAACTATCCTGTTTCAGTAAACCAAAGAGTTGTGATTTCGATACACAGGAGATTCATTTTTCGCTTGTACTGTCATGTTGGATGTATTTTCAAAATAATCACAAAGAACAGGAGGGTCGAACTAATTCAACAGGATCTGCCTCTCCAGCTCCCCTCCCTCCCTGCCGCTCTGGCCCGCCAATTGTTACTCTCTAATTAATAAACCACAGTACTATGATATGTTTCACGGTCTGGGAAATCTCGCGTCAGAAGAACGAGGACAAACTGGCGTATTTGACATTACTATCACAAGATGATCCGAGCAGGAAACTATCTGAAGATCTGAAACAAACAAAACAAAACGTGGAAGAGAAAACTCAGAGAATTCATTAGAAACTATAGCGCCAGAGAGGTAATAATCGGCGAGAAAATATCGTAATATGATCGCGATGGCAGCTTGGGTTTGCTGGATCTGTACATTAATAATTGAGCAACAGTTTCGATCTGCTACATAACTCATTCCATCACGTAGTGGGATAGAGAGAAAGACCATCGGCTTTCTGTACGCGCGCTGTAAATGGGCGGATTATAATGCACATTTCTATATCATTTAGTTGTTTACACGGCTAGAGATATTAATCCTATTATTAACACGTGCATATATATCTTAACCCTTCTTAATTTAACAATAATTATTCTGTCTGTTGGTGTTTTTTCCCCTCTCTTATAGAGGCCAAAATCACCCCATATAATTAATTCCAGAAACTCTTGAGAATGTACAGATTAAGACTTGGGGAAAAAATGCCTGGCGGAAACCGATGCCACACATCTGTGTATCCCCGACATTTAATTTTGTTCTACAGATTAATGGCTCCCGCCTTCCGGTGCCAAAATACTCGAATTTATTTGCTTTTTGTCCAAAATGAGATCTGTTAATTCACATTTTAAAACCACGTCTTCTGCCTAAGTGTCCGTGGGTCTTCTGGATTGGCGACTGGCGTTGGCCCAGAGTTCGTGGGGTTATCGCGAGTGGGGGCAACGCGGTCGCTTTCGGCGTGACAACAATTACAGCAAGGTGTCCAATGGAACGATGATCCCATGGATAGAGGATTTCCATATTCATTTGGGACGAGAGGGGAGTGATTTGATAGGAAGCCGAGGGGCATATTTTTCCACACAGAGGAAATGGGTATATGGAACGAGGATATATGGTGGTTGGGGCAGGTACTATAACAACATGAAAAATACATTTGGACGGGGACACTGATAGGATTTAAAAAAATGGAGGGGTATGGGCCAAACGCGAGTCCGAAGAATGACCACGACCAAGGAATTGCAGATGCTGGTTTACGCATAAAAAGATGCAAAGTGGTGGAGTGTGGGTCAGGCAGCATCGAAATATCAGCCGGTCAGTTCCTCCACAGATGCTGCCTGACCCGCTATGTTTCTTTGTGTTTTGCTCAAGATTCCAGCAAATGGGGCTAGCGGAGATGGGGGATGTTGTAACGTCCAGTTTCAGGGGCACCTTTTTCCATACAGCAACCTCCACATACTCTCCCAACTGCACAGACTTGGGGACATTAAAATTGACTTTCATTACTATTATTTATTAATTTGTCTGTCTGTTTTTGAATATATACTGACCTTTGATGGTAATTCCGGTTTTTACAACGTACTATGGTTACATATCTGTTGCGCTGCTTCAAGTAAGATGTTCATTGTTCTGGGGCAATATTGGGGCATATGATAATAACACGCTCTTGACTTGATGTGGCTCTCTGTCTCTGTCAGTCGGGTCTTCTGCGTGTTGACCCAGGAAACTATCCTGTATGCAGTCCATAAATTAATTCCCCATCTTATTACCACTTGGTTCAGTCTAAATGCATCTGCCCTGATAACATTGAAAAACAACATTCAGAGTGACTATAAAAATGGTTAGGATTGGGATTTGATGGGAGATGATAGGAAAGGTTTAGGGAATATCGACGAATTTGGGGGAAATGGTTTTAGAGTAGACGGGGCATTTTGGTCGGCATGGACTAGTTGGGCCGAGTGGTTTGTTGCCGTGCTGTGTGACTCATGTTCGTGTTTTTTTTAAACCAGGAAAGATTGAGAAGAAGGCCTCTTCTTCCCAGAGGCCATTAGGACTGTAAATACCTATCTCACCAGGGACTAAATTTACTGAACCACTCTACTGCATTTTCTTAAAATTTCTGTTTTTTTCCCCCTTTTTCCTTCCGCCCATAATATTTAATATGAAAAAGAAAATGTGATTCTGTTACATTCTGTTTCTAGTTTGGTTGGTTATTTGTTTGTTTGTCTTTTTGCACAAATTCCGCGGGCATTGCCACTTTTCATTTCGCTGCACATCTCGTATGTGTATGTGACGAAGAAACTTGACTTGACTTGACTATTGCGAAATCAAAAAGACATTTGTTACTTCTATTTAAACGAAAGTGTGGGCCGAGAGTGTCGTCACATGCAACAGTGTGGGCTGTGTAATGTTGGGCATGACAAGGAGCATGGATTACATCGCCACAAGTATGCCATTGACGGGGTGTAACAGGCAGCTGCGAGCCACACAGGGGCGATTACTGTGCGCTCTGACTCGCCTCGGGCAAAGGCGAATCAAAAGTGCTATTGCTAAGGTATGACCGTGGGCTCTGGCGGTACACTGGATTACACGCCTCTGCCCATGCCCTATCTCGGATTGCCTGCAGCCTTGCCTGACCCATTTGGCCCCAAAAATCTGCTCAACCTTATTTCTGATGGACTAGAAAGAAATAACGTGTTTTTTTCTCTCTGTGTGTGTGTGATGCCCGAACCAGTCATTAAAAAGGTCCCGCAGTCAAAAGGCTGCCAGCAGCATCATCAGAGACCCACACCATCCTGGCCACACTCTCATCTCATCCCTGCCATCGGGATGAAGGAACAGGAGCCTGCAAACTATAACGTCCAGGTTCAGGAACAACTTCATCCCCGCAGCCATCTGGCTATTAAACACTACAAACTCCAAATAGGCCCCGAAGTATATGGAGACATACGGAGGCACTATTATTGTTTATTTATTTCTCTCTTCTTTTTGCTGAACTTTTCATTTGTCACCACGGATTTTAGAGTGTTCTGTTTACATATGTGTTGTGCTAGTCAAAGTAAGAATTTCATTGTTCCGTTATCGGGACATGTCACAATAAAACTGTTGATGTTCTACAAAGGCAACGTGGTACATAACAGTCTATTAACTGCAGTGTGTAGGAAGGAACTGCAGATGCTGTTTAAACCGAAGATAGACATAAAAAGCTGGAGTAACTCAGCGGGACAGACAGACGAGACAGCATCTCTGGAGAGAATTAATATGTGACGTTTCGGGTCGAGCCCCTTCCTTAGACTATAACACACCGTAAACGAACTGATATCTAGTTAGTAGAGACTAGGAATTGCAAGGTGCTGGTTTTAACAACAATAACAAAAACACAGAGTGCTGGAGTAACTCAGGGGGTCCTCTGGTATTTTAAACCGGATTTCGACAGGTCTTGATTAGTAAGGGCGTCAAAGTTTAGATGGGGTGGTGGGGGGGGGGGGGGGGGGGGGGGGAGAGTCAGGAGAATGGGGGGTTAAGAGGGAAAGACATGTCAGCCATGAGCAAATGGCGGAGCAGACTAAATGGGCCGAATGGTCTAATATGCTCCAAAGTCCTATGGTCAGGCAGCATTTCCGGAGAACAAGGATAGGCGGCGTTTCGGGTGGGAACCTTTCACCAGAGTTAGCCTAT